>NC_077232.1:201702404-201787404 GCF_027887165.1 Monodelphis domestica | reverse complement strand
TTTGAAAGTCAGTCTGGTGGTACATACTGTTGAGTCGGGAGTAAAGAAGATTCATCTTCCTGAATTCAAATTTGTCCTCAGACATTTACTAGCTGTGTGACCCTGGGCAAGGCACTTAACCCCATTGGCCTCAGTTTCCTCATCCATAAAATTATCTGGTAATGATGTGGCAAACTACTCTAGTCTCACTGCTAAGAAAACCCTAAATGTAGTCACAAAAATCCAGACATGACAGAAAAATGACCTAACTACAATAAAGGTCATTGGAAGCCCTTCAAAATTTGGCTCCAGGGTACTTTCATGTAAGCATGATGGCAGCCTAAACATGGGATGCTCCCTCTCCCCAGTACCCACTGATACAGACTACCTCAAAAGACCAAAAACCATTCTCATTAGAATGAAGGGACTCTACAGTAGGGCATAGCATTGAAGGTACATGAAATTTGGGCATTTCCACACTATAAGGGGGTGAAAAAGCTCCCACCCAAATGTGAGCTTATCTAGCCTCCCCCACCCCACCTACAGAGCCAATCAGAGACAGCACGTATGAGAACCAGCGAGTGAGTGAGGGGCACCTCTAGAGCGAGTAAGGGGCACCTCTAGGTCCTTGGGAGCTAACTAAAACCACCAAACACCTACCCCTGAGAACATCTACATCTGAAACCCCAGCGGGCAGGGGAGTGCAGACCTTGGGTTCTCAGAGCCAGCACTCACCAGAATCAGCGAGTGAGCAAGGGGCACCTCTAGATCTTGGGAGCTAACTAAGACCACCAAAGACCTACCCCTGATAGCAGCTACACCTGAAACCCCAGCAGGCGGGGGAGCGCAGACCGTGGGCACTCCTGCACAGAGAAGAGCTGTGAACAGTGGAGGCTGTGGAGATTCGAGAGCTTGCCTCAGGCAAAATCCTTGCTCCTTAACTCCATCCACAGAGTACCTGCCCAGCTCACTCAGATTTCTGACTAAAAAGGGAAGTTAAAACCTCCACAGTGATGGCAAATTGTGCACAGGACCAACAAATACCCTCCAAGAAAAACAAACAAAAAAAGGTATTGACCCTTGAAAATTTTTACAGAGGAAAAAACCCAGCCTACAGAGGAAATACAGGAGGAAATTCAAATGAATCCAAAACCTTTCTTCCAAAATGGAATTTGTCCACAAGCTCTGGAAAAATTTAAATCAGAGCTTATCAAAAAGATGGAAGTGTTTTGTCTTCTGGCAAGAGAAGTGGGAAATGGTTGAAAAATAAAATAAAAAAATTATAGCAGAAAATCAAAAAATTAAAGCAGAAAACCAAAAGATTATAACAGAAAACCAGGCCTTAAGGACCAGAATTGAGTAACTGGAAACCAATGATCTTGCAAAACAGTAAGAATTAATAAAGCAAAGTCAAAAGACTGACAAAATAGAAGAAAACATAAAATATCTCACTGACAAGGTGACAGATCAGGAAAACAGGTCACAACAAGACAATTTGAGAATCATTGGTTTCCCTGAAAATCCAGAAATAAACAGAAATCTTGACATCATACTACAAGAAATCATCCAAGAAAAGTGCCCTGATGTTCTTGAACAAGGTGACAAAGTAGACATTGAAAGAGTTTATAGATCACCCTCTACACTAAAGCCCCAAAGGACAACTCCCAGGAATGTAATTGCCAAATTCAAGAGCTTTCAAGCTAAGGAGAAAATTCTACAAGAAGCAAAAAGAGACAATTCAGATACCAAGGAGCACCAATCAGGATCACACAAGACCTGGCAGCTTCCACACAAAAGGAGCATAAGGTCTAGAGCATGGTACTCAGAAAGGCAAGAGAATTGGGTCTTCAACCAAGAATCACCTATCCAGCAAAACTGACTATATACTTCCAGGGGAAAGTATGGGCATTAAACAAAAAAGAAGATTTCCAAGTATTCATAAAGGAAAGACCAGAACTAAGTGAAAAGTTTGATATCCAAATACAAAAATCAAGAGAAACATGAAAAGGTAAATAAGAAAGAAAGGGAAAAGTGGAAAAATGTTTTTTTATTATTCAAACCCACTTTTTTAAGGGCTACAATTAGATCAAATTATATATAAATATATGGGGAAAATGTTATTTGTAACTCTCAAAAACTGTACTCATTATTATAGTAATTAAAAGAATCACTCAAAGGAAAAGATTGGGAGCATTAAGGGCTATAAGATGATATGCAAAGAGAAAAGGTAGGGGGAGTCAAAGATGGTACCCAAGAGATACTTAAAGAAATAAAATGAATAGGATAATCTTTTTCACATGAAGATACACATGGGAAGGGGAGGGGAAGAATGCTCTTAAAAGAAGGAGAGGAAGAGAGTGCTAATAGGTAATACTTAAACCTTACTCTCAATGAAATCAATTCTGAGAGGGAAGAGCATCTTGATCCACTGGGCCCTTGAATTCTATATTATCCTACATGGTAAGTGAGAAGGGAAAACTAAGGGGGGGGGGTAGAGAGGAGAGAGTACAAAAAGGGAGGGATGGAGAGGGGGGAGGAAACTTAACAGACCCTAAATAAAAAAAAAACAAGAAGGAAACAAAAAAGGAGTGACTAGAAAGGGAAGTATATCAAGGGAGGGGACTAGAGGGATTGGTTAAAAGTAAACCATTGGTTTAAAAGGATATAGTAAAAGAAGAGAGGACAGAACTAGGAAAGAATATCAAAATTCTAGAGAATTCACAAGTGACAATCATAACTTTGAATGTGAATGGGATGAACTCACCCATAAAACGTAGACGAATAGGACAGTGGATTAGAATCCAAAATCCTACCATAAGTTATCTACAAGAAACACATCTGAGGTGGGTAGATATTCACAAGGTCAGAATTAAAGGTTGGAGCAAGACCTATTGGGCCTCAACTGATAGAAAGAAGGCAGGAGTTGCAATCATGACATCAGACAAAGCCAAAGTAAAAATAGACCTGATTAAAAGGGATAAGGAAGGCAAATACATCCTGATGAAAGGGAGTATAAAAAATGAGGAAATATCACTAATCAACATGTATAGACCAAATGGTATAGCATCCAAATTTCTAAAGGAGAAACTAGTAGAATTGAAAGAGGAAATAGATAGTAAAACTATACTAGTGGGAGACCAGAACCAACCACTATCAAATTTAGATTAATCAAATCAAAAAATAAATAAGAAAGAGACAAAATATGTGAATGAAATCTTAGAAAAATTAGAGTTAATAGATATATGGAGAAAAATAAATAGAGACAAAAAGGAATACACTTTCTTTTCAGCAGCACATGGTACATTCACAAAGATTGACCACGTCCTAAGTCATAAAAACATGGCATACAAATGCAGAAAAGCATGAATAATAAATGCAACCTTTTCAGATCATGAGGCAATAAAAATAATGAGCAGTAAGGGTACATGGAGAGCCAAATCAAAAATAAATTGGAAATGAAATAATATGATTCTCCAAAATAGGTTAGAGAACAAATCATAGAAACAATTAATAATTTCATAGATGAAAATGACAATGATGAGACATCCTTTCAAAATCTATGGGATGCAGCCAAAGCAGTACAAATGGGAAAATTTATATCCTTGACAAATTATGGAGGGCAGAGGTCAATGGATCGGACATGCATATCAAAATACTTGAAAGCAAACAAATTAAAACCACCAAGAAGAAAACCCAATTAGAGATCCTAAAAATTAAGGGAAAATTAATAAAATCAAAAGTTATATAACTATTGAACTAATAAATAAGACTAGAACCTGGTATTTTGAAAAAAAAAACAAACAAAATTGACAAAGTACTGGTCAATCTAATAAAAAAAAGGAAAGAAGAAAACCAAATTAACAGTATCATAGATGAAAAGGGACAAATCACCTCCAATGAAGAGGAAATTAAGGCAATCATTAAAAACTATTTTGCCCAATTACATGGCAGTAAATATGGCAATCTAGGTGATACAGATGAATATTTACAAAAAATATAAATTGCCTAGATTAACAGAAGAAGAAATAAAATTCTTAAATAATCCCATATCAGAAAAAGAAATTGAACAGGCCATCAAAGAACTCCCCAAGAAAAAACCCCCAGGGCCTGATGGATTCACAAGTGAATTCTACCAAACATTCAAAGAACAGCTAATCCCAATACTATACAAACTATTTGACATAATAAGCAATGAGGGAGTTCTACCAAATTCCTTCTATGACACAAATATGGTGCTGATTCCAAAGACAGACAGATCAAAAATGGTGAAAGAAAACTATAGACCAATCTCCTTAATGAACATAGATGCAAAAATATTAAATAGGATACTAGCAAAAAGACTCCAGCAAGTGATCAGGAGGGTTATTTATTATGGTCAGGTGGGATTTATACCAGGAATGCAAGGATGGTTCAATATCAGGAAAACCTTCGACATAATTGACCATATCAACAAGCAAACCAACAAAAATCACATGATTATCTCAATATACTCAGAAAAAGCCTTTGACAAAATACAACACTCATTCCTAATGAAAACTCTAGAAAGTATAGGAATAGAAGGGTCTTTCCTATAAATAATAAACTGTATTTATCTAAAACCATCAGCCAACATCATCTGCAATGGGGATAAACTAGATGCATTCCCAATAAGATCAGGAGTGAAACAAGGATGCCCATTATCACCTCTACTATTCAACATTGTACTAGAAAGACTAGCAGTAGCAATTAGAGAAGAAAAAGAAATTGAAGGCATCAAAATAGGCAAGGAGGAGACCAAGTTATCACTCTTTGCAGATGACATGATGGTCTACTTAAAGAATCCTAGAGATTCAACCAAAAAGCTAGTGGAAATAATCAACAACTTTAGCAAAGTTGCAGGATACAAAATAAACCCACATAATTCATCAGCTTTTCTATATATCTCCAACACATCTCAGCAGCAAGAACTAGAAAGAGAAATTCCATTCAAAATCACCCTAGACAATATAAAATACTTAGGAATCTATCTACTGAGACAAACACAGGAAGTATATAAACACAACTACAAAACACTCTACATACAACTAAAACTAGATCTGAGCAATTGGAAAAACATTAACTGTTCAAGGGTAAGACAAGCTAACATAATAAAAATGACCATCCTTCCCAAACTTATCTATTTATTTAGTGCAATATCCATCAAACTTCCAAAAATATTTTTACTGAATTAGAGAAAAGCATAACAAAGTTTATTTGGAAGAACAAAAGATCAAGGATATCCATGGAAATAATGAAAAAAAAAACTGCAAAGGAAGGTGGCCTTGCAGTACCAGATCGGAAACTTATACTATAAAGCAGTGTTCATCAAAACAATTTGGTACTGGCTAAGAGACAGAAAGGAGGATCAGTGGAATAGAGTTGAGGTAAGTGACCTCAGCAAACAGTCTATGAGAAGCCCAGAGATCCCAGCTTTGGGGACAAAAATCCACTCTTTGATAAAAATTGCTGGGAAAATTCAAAGACAGTGTGGGAGAGATTAGGCTTGGATCAACACCTCATACCCTACACCAAGATAAACTCAGAATGGGTGAATGACTTGAACATAAAGAAGGAAACTATAAGTAAATTATGTGAACACAGGATAGTATACATGTCAGAACTTTGGGAAGGGAAAGATTTTAAAACCAATGAAGACTTAGAAAGAGCCACAAAATGTAAAATAAATAATTTTGACTAAATCAAGCTAAAAAGTTTTTGTACAAACAAAATTATAAGGGAAGCAACAAATTGGGAAACAATCTTCATAACAAAAACCTGTGACAAAGGTCTAATTACTCAAATTTACAAAGAGCTAAATCAATTTTACAAAATTTCAAGCCATTCTCTAATTGATAAATGGGCAATGGACAGGACTAGTCAATTTTCAGTCAAAGAAATCAAAAATATTAATGAGCACATTAAAAAATGTTCTAAATCTCTTATAATCAGAGAAATGTAAATCGAAACAACTCTGAGGTATCACCTTACACCTAGCCAATTGGCTAACATGGCAGCAAAGGAAAGTAATGAATGCTGGAGTGAATGTGGCAAAGTTGGGACATTAATACATTGCTGGTGGAGTTGTGAATTGATCCAACCATTCTGGTGGGCAATTTGTAACTATGCCCAAAGGGTGCTACTGTTAGATTTAAAATAGTTTTGGGTGTTAAATAGTTGTAGATAAGAGAGTGGGAGCCATAAACTGTGATAATTAAAATGTTTGTTAGCAAGGGAAATATATATATCAATTATGACCGCTGAAATATGTTTTCTACTGTGTCTTGGTTTTATATAAATATAAGATGGTTGCCAGGGAATATATTCCCAATTTATGAATATGCCCAAGCCAACTGGGTTTTATAGAGAAATTTAATTTATAATACACTGATTAATCAATAGAAAAAGAGAGAAAGTAAGAAAGGAATAAGAATGAATAAATCAGTCAGTTGGTTTTATCACTCACCCAAGATCTCTCTAGGTAAGGCTTCTCATGCCAACCTCAGGCTCCACCTTCAAGAGAGCCTCCTTTCAAGAAATGCTTCCAGAGAATTCTCCTCCTTCAGAGCCAGCCTTCTCAACTGGTCCTCCCATAGAGCATCCTCCTCAGTCCTCCTTCAGAGCCACCTCACTCAGAGCAAAACCTCCCCTCCATCTCCTCAGACCCCTCTATCTTTAAGGAAACCATCTAAGTTCCCTCCCCTCAGTTCTCACATCTACCAATCACTGTCAATGTCTCCCCTGTGCCAATGGTGGCTCTAGCTTAACCCAGAACCACCCAGAGGTCTGTGGCTTTGCACATGTCTGTTGAAGGTCATATTCTCAAATAATTAAATCTTGATCTATGCTGCATCCCTTCCTAAATCCTGTTAGACTGAGTAGGGTGGAGATTGTAAGTTCCAAGACCTGGTTCTGTCATTCCAAGTATCTCTATTGTATCAATTCTAAAATCAATCATGACTCAAAGAACTTCCTGTTCTATGCTTAAGCATAGGTCAAAACCCTTTCCATTGTTTAGCAAAAGGTTTCTGTCCTAAAGTAGTCTTAAGTAGGGAGGAGAAGGATCCTCCCATGCCAAGGGGTTTTACATTCCAATAGAGTTCTTACTCTCAGTAGGAAATTTTTTCCAAGTATGAAATATCCCAATGGTGAAATTTCCAACATTCATAAGTCTAAGAAATTTTAAGGTTTACACTAAAAGACTGTCTGCCTTTTGACCCCACCATAGCACTGCTGGATTTGTACACCAAAGAGATAATAAGGAAAAAGACATGTACAAAAATATTTATAGCTGTGCTCTTTGTGGTAGCAAATATTGGAAAATGAGAGGATGCCCTTCAATTGGGGAATGGCTGAGCAAATTGTGGTATCTGTGGTGGAATACTATTATGCCCAAAGAATAATAAAGTGGAGGAATTCCATGAGGACTGGAACAACCTCCAGGAAGTGATGCAGAGTGAAAGGAGCAGAACCAGGAGAACATTGTACACAGAGACTGATACATTGTGGTACAATCAAATGTAATGGACTTCTCTACTAGCATCAATGCAATAATGCAGGAGATTTTTGAAGGATTTATGAGAAAGAACACTATCCACATTCAGAGGAAAAACTGTGGGAGTAGAAACACAGAAGGTGTGGAAAGGAAACTAGACTAACAGTTTGTGTGGGGGAAGGGCCAACTGGGAGTGGCAGTGGGGTCTTGTGACTAGCATTTCCTTCCGGCCAGTGGAAGACTGGGGTCCTGGTGTTGGAGGAGAGAGGAGCTTGTTCAGCCCAGTCTGGAGGGGCATGCTCTTCTTGGTTCAGCCCAAAGACACAGGCTTCTAAAGGTTAGAATTGTTCTTGTTTGCTTTCTGTGTACTGCTAAGATACTGAATTAGAACAATGAGAGTATATGGGAGTGGGACAAGCTCTCCGCCAGCCTCTGGCCTGGCCTCAGGTCTGAAGCTGAGAAAAACTCCAATCCCAACTAGTTATTAAACTTTATGTTATTGAATTGGCAGTCAGATAAGTGGACTATCTTTTCTGTTCATAGAGGGAGCTGAACTTCAGTTTCAGTCATTCAAAGACAAACAGACCTCTTTGGACCCCTGTGGTTTCCTCTCAGCAGGGGGCATCTCCCTCCCTTGCCTCACCAAGCAATATTCCCTCTCTCCCCTTAACTCCTCAATACCCTGCTACAAACCTCCCATTATCACCCATTTTTCCAATCCCATTTCCTTTCCCAATAAATATTACAAGGGAAAACAACTGCTTGATTACATGGGTCGAAGGGATATGATTGGGGAGGTAAACTCTAAATGAACATCCTAGTTCAAACACCAACAAAATGGAAATGGGTTCTGGTCAAGGACGCATGTAATACCCAGTGGAATTTCGTGTCAGTTATGGGAGGGTTGGTAGGAATATAAAATGATTTTTTTAACCAAGGAATAATGTTTGAAATTGACCAAATAAAAAAAATGTTAAATAAAATTTGGTTCCAGCATCTGTTTGTTTCTTTTAGAGCGTTGGTCTTCTCCCATACAGGAAGAACAGAATTCACCTGCCCTCAGTGTTCCCCTCAGTATTAGAAATATCCCTGTGCGCATGGGCATTTTACTCTTATCTTTTTACCCCCTATGCATAGCATAGTGGTTGGCATAGAGTAGGTCTATAACATGTGATTGCTGAGTAAACTGAATTCTTATTGTGTAAGAATAGGGGGAAAAATGACTGATTTGTTCTCTTCTCTTTCCTCTCCATCCTCAGAGAGTAGTTGTATCTTGTTCCACCCATAATTCACTTTTGGTCTTGGATAATTCACAACGTATCCTAGCCCTTTGTGAGATACAGAGAAGTGAGCACAAAGGCAGGTTAATGGCCCTGGGTCTTCAGAAGTAACGTCTGCTGAGCATATGCCATTTTTCACCAGTAACTGAGTGCTACTAGTATTCTTGCTATCATTTCTAACCCTTTTGAGGCACCGTGTAAATCCACTTAGTTAATAGTAACCAATCTATTTCCAAAGCATTTAATTGTTTTCAAACTACTTGTACATTTTAAATCAAACTGATCCTCACAAAACTATGTCAAATGTTTAGCAAAAAAGCATCAATATTCTCCTTTTAATGATGAAAAACAAGGTACAGAGGGATTAAATCACTCCCCTAGGTTACATGTGCCCAAGTATATCAAGATGAACGCTGAGTTCTACATGTGATACCCAGTGGAATCACGCGTCGGCTATGGGGTTGGGGGGGGGAGGAAAAGAAAATGATCTTTGTCTTTAATGAATAATGCTTGGAAATGATCAAATAAAATATTATTAAAAAAAAAAGATGAATGCTGAGTTCTACTAACTTCTAGTTCCTACTCTTTTCTTAGTTTTTGATAAATGTATAGGTGCCTAGCTTGACCACTAATACCCACAAATGCTGGCATAGTAGAAGTCTCCCTTAATTTCATATAAAGGACTTCAGAAGACACTTGGGTTGCCATAAATCATCTCTGCACTTTGAAACAGAATGTCCTAAGTGCTCCTGGGGACTGGTAAATGTTAGGAAACCTCTTATTGGTCTTCACTATGTTTTCAAACATTTGCAAACACATTTATGAGTATTAGCTCATAGCAAACAGTGGATAGTTGAGAAATCCCATTTTTCTTGCCACCAAAACTCAAGAAATCAGTAGTGTCTGTTCACAAACAGTATATAGCCAGGCACATGCCATGCCATTGGACTTTGGGAAATTGGCTAATTTTCTGTCTTTTGTTTTGGGGAATTATTAAAGTCTTGCTATTTTGGAAGTGGTTACTAGTAAATAAGCCGTGTCCATCCATTGCCTCCATCATGGCAATACTTTACTTTCAAAGGGTATGCTCTCTTGATTTGCCAAGAGAGGCTGCTTTCATCCCTCTGAAACACCATTTTACCCAATGTACAACAAACTAAGAAGCTTCATAAATAAAGCACAGTGGATTAAAGGCATTTTAAGTATGACACAAGAAAGCATTAAGCGGCTGGGCACAAATTTAAAACGTTTTTAGTTTGACCATTATTTCATCAGTTGTATCTGCTAGAGAAGAAATAAAAAGGAAACAAACTTGTTTTGCTCTTCTAAACTAATTTCCTACATAGGGCTAGGCACTTAAAAGCTACAGTGATAAGATGAGAGATTTTTCCTGAAAAAAATCAAGTCAAACTTTTCCCCCACTCCATAAAATACTAACATCTTTCTCAGGTACTCTCCATAATTAATGCTCATAAAAAATGAGCATTGTGTATAAGGTGAGTCATATTTTAAATTCCTTTTTAGGCTGTGGTTCAGTTATTGTTTTCTACTTTATGAACCTTGCTGAAATAAACATTAAGGAAATTTGCTACACAACGCCACATATAATGGAGAAAGATGACTCAAATAGCCCCTTTATCGGCTATCAGGAGAAATATTCATTTCTTACAGAGGGAACAATATGGAGCTATCTTTCTTGTGAGGGCCCCAGTGAATTACTGTAATGAATCTAAGTAATGGTAGTCAACTCCTTGAGTTGCTGGTTCAGCTGAAAATACTTTTGGATCCACAGAACAGAATGGATGCTAGGTGTTTGTACTTAGACCCATTGAAAGCATCAAGTCAGTCTAAGAGTTCTCCTTGATCAATGGGAGATGAAAGTGGAGTTGAAAATGTTGTAGCTTTATGAAGGGAAACAGCTTATCAGCCTCTGAAAACCATTTGGGTGGATGAGATTTAAAGGATTCAGAGATGTTAGAAGCTGTGTCTTTTAGCACTCTGCCTTACTGAAGTCTTAATGTTTGCTTCCGTCCTAATAACTGGAGCCGCCAAATAGACTGAGTAGTTTTGAGTACAACCCAGAAAGTCAGTTTGGACTATCAAAGCCCAGAAAGTTAAAAAATCAAGACAATTTTTTTTCCCCCTTTGGATCCCACATTGTTTTTTTAAAGCATGATTTAGTCCATCTCTAATAAATCGTTTCTAGAGTTTTAGGTGCAGTTGTTACCATTGTTTCTAGAATGCATTTAGCCTTGTTACTAAAAACAAACCAACTCACAGAAACTTGCTCTAACTTCAGAGCTGGAAGAGTTGTGAGAACTTATATTCTCTGAGCCTTTCCTTTTATTAATGGGGAAACCAAGGCCCAGAAAGGTCAAGGGAATTGTCCAAGGTTATATATAAAGACAATGACTTGAGTTGGGAGTAGAATCCAGGCCTTCTCACTATATTATATCACCCACTTTTCTAATGAGAATAGTATTGAATTTAATTTCACAAACATTTCTGAAGCTCTTATTTTGTGCAGAACACTATTCTAGGCACTGGGGGTGGGGATGGGAACAGATACAGAAATAAATTAGACATTGGTCTGTGCCTTCATAAAATTTACAGTCTAGTAATGGACTATAACTCATATTCAGATAAAAGACAAAGAAGATGACAAGTGCTTTGGAGAAGCACAAATAAAGTGCTATGTGAGGTCAGAAGAAAGCACGATCATTTTTATCTGGAAAAGTGGGACAAGAACCTGCAAAGAAGCTACACTATGAAGTAGGTCGTGGAATAGAATGGAATTGAAAATATTTGTTGTTTACTGTGTGCCAAGCATTGTGCTAATCATTGAGATTATACATAGAAAAGTGAGACAGTTGCTGTTCTCAAGGGGTTCACATTCTAATTAGGGGAGACAAAACATAAAGGGATGGAGGTTCAGCTGCCAGGCAGATGGAAAAGGCAGGTGGTTTTTGGAGTCTGGCAGACAAAGCAGCAAGGCAGATGGTGAAGACCCTATGATACTGGGGAGCAGTGACAAAGCAGATGATCCCCAATCAAGGACTACTGGAAAAGGGGGAATGGGTCCATGGATTGGAGTAGCCATGAAAGATGGGTATAATTTTCAAAGGCAGATACGTGAGGCAAGGCATTCTGAGGTTAGAAGATAATGTGAACAAAGACGTGAAGTTGGACTATCATGAAATTTATATGGGGGGAATGAATAATCCAGTTTGGATGGAGGATAGTATTTGTAGAGGGTCCTTGTGTGAGAAAAGGATGGAATGGTAAGGTGGCAACAGACTATGGAGGCCTTTGAATGTCAGGCTAAGGAGTTTGGATTTTATTCAGAAGTCAATAAAAATCTACTCTTTTAAAGGGTTTTGAAATAGTGGGGTAAAATAATAATTTTCAACATAAAATATATTCATTTAATATCAATGTGAAAGTTGTATTGGAGGGGGAGTCAGAATGGAATGGAGTCAGAAAGATTAATTAGCAGGCAATTGAAATAGCCCAAAGAAGTTACAATGAAGTCCTTTTTTTTTTTAATACAAAGATGGTATGGATCTGAGGAATATTTTCTTTTTTTCTTCTTTTTAAAGGGATATTTTATACAGAAAAGTTCTGGATGTGGGAAATGAGGATAAGAGATTGTACATTTGAAGCATAACATGTGCAGAGGTATAGAGAGATGGGATGCTAAATCAGGATAATAGCTAAGAGGCCGGCTTGACTGGCACATACAGTGTGTGAAGGGAGCTAATATAAAATGAATTTGAAATTGTGAAGGGCTTTGAACGCAAGGCTGAGATATTTGATTTTTAATCTAGAGGTATAGGGATTTTTGAATAGGGTGGTGACATGGTCAGAACTCTATACTGGGAATACTAATCTGGCAATGGTTCATCCAATGAATTGGAATGGGGTAAGACTGGAAGTGGCTAGAATAGTTGGAAGATGATTGCAATAATACAGACCTAGAATGAAGAAGACCTGAACTATTGTGGTTGCAAAGGCAAAGACAAAAAAAATCGAGAGAATCGAAAGCCTCCCCAAACACATTTAATTACAAAGTTAATCAGGAATCGAATCAGCACCAGAAATTTGGTCCCTTAACTACAGGACTAGTAACCTAGCCATTGTCTTTGCTTTCTTTCTATACTTTATAATTCTATTTACATAAACCTAAATTACATTTATGCATGTCCTCAAATTCATGTTTTAAAACTGAGATCAAATTTCTAAGAAATACACATTACTGTTTTGCTCCATTTCCCCAAGGATCACATCAACACTTCTCAGGCTCCTGAAAAACCTTCAAAAGAAAGCTTACTTTTGCAAAATGGAACTGTGAAATAAGATGGTTTGTTATTTAATTCTCTGCTTTCCATTTGTAGAACCTTAGAAATTTCATAGAATGACTTTTTACTGGTATTTGAGGTTCAGTTAGAGGTGGCTGAACACAAATATTGCTCACTCTTTTCTTCTCTTTCAATCTGAATGACATGGCAGTGTTTGTTTTTTCTAATTGTTGATTGCACAATTACATGGGTTTTATTATTCAGCACATAAGTGAACCACTGTTCCCCCAATAATTGTACTGGTTTAAATACAGTGTCTCTAGTGTATTTGGTTAGCTATAGTTGTTAAAAAGGGTTTTTTTTTTTCCCTCTGACATCCTACTTAAATTTGCCTTTTTCTTCTTTCCATTCATTGCTCCTGGTTCTGCCCTTTGGGGACAAAAGTAACAAGAATCATTGAATCATAGAATTTATGAGCTGGAAGTTTTCTTAGAGATTTAATTCAATTCAGTTAGATTTAATTTAACATAAATTTTCTCAAGTACCAGTTATGTGCAGAGCATTCTACTGAGGCCTTAGAGAGAAACAAAATGTACATAGAATGGGTTTTTCTTACCCTCATTGAGGTCACAGTCTAGTATGGGAATATTACATATACTTTGGAAAGTATAACACAAAATGAGGCCAGAGACCCCTTGGAAAACCCTTCTTTTTCTGAAGAAGCTGGAGAATTAATAGTTATTTCTGTAGGATTTATGATCATATGGAATGAAAAAGTAAGTGGAGATCTGCATTGGAGAATAACAGTGACCACCTGAGTGAGAAGAGAAACTGGAATTAGTTAAACAGGACCTTAGAAGAAACTGAAACAAATCAAGTTGGGAACGAAATAGAGTTGCCATGACTTGGGAGTTACATAGAAAGAGGTTGTTTCAGAATAAGGGGCATAATGAAGTTCTTCATTCAAATCTTCAATCTGGGAATGGCCAAGGGTACACTCTAGCTGCAGAGAAAGACCTCTCCCTTGCCTTCACTACCAAAGTCATCTCTTCTCATCAGAGCAATGAATTTGTAAGACATGATGCCCAAACTACTTTTGATGGGGAGAAGAGAAAGGACACTCTACTCATGCAGGAATTCATTTCTGTTTTAATTACAGGTTTACCGTTTCAATGATATTCCTTATCTGGAGCTCTTAACATGGTACAGACCTGGCTGTATTGACCCGAGTTAACTTCAGATGCTCTCTGCTTTTCTAAACTGGGTTGGAAGCAGATAAACCAAGAGATGTAAATTAGCTTTAAAAGCCCTCACCATGTGACGTTCATGAGGGCCCAGAAGGCAGGATTGGGTGAGCCATAAAAATAATACAATATAAGTGCATTACAAGGAATAAAATAAAATATAATGTGAGGAATGGAGACTGGGGGTGGGATTTTATCATAGTTTAGCTGTAAAGGGAATCTGATTAAGCTTCCAAGAGGAGGTGAGGAAGTTTTAAAGAATGGTTAAGAATTCAAAAATTAAAATGGGCAATAGAAAGCATTCTTTCTTACTACTCAACTCAATTCAATTCAAAGGAATGGGGGAAAAATCAATTCAAAGGCATGGAAAAAAATATTAGCACAGTATAAAATCAAAAGATGGAGAGGGGCCCATGAACCAAGGTTCTAATATTGCTCTGTGTGACCCTGAGCAATTCACTTATTGTCTTTGAGTTTAAGTTTCATTTATGAAGAATACTTCTGATATCATTCCCCCAATATATACTCACATTTGCAGTTTGGGGCCCCCAGAAGAGTGATTACTACTCTCTTAGTGTTCAACAGAGAACTGTTCAGAATTATGCTTCTAGAACAATAGTTCCTGAGATCCCCTCAGTGTACTCCCATTATCAATCAACCAACCAAACTTAATAACATTTTAGAAAAAGTACTTGCTAGGGCATCAAATGAGGTGGTGCCAGAACTGGAGATGGGAAGATCTGCATTCAAGCTGTGTGAACCTGGACAAGTCATTTAACCCTAATTTCCTAGCCCAGTGATGGAAAGAAAACCTTTTAAAGATGTAGTGCTGAGCCTGTCCCTCCTACTCAGTGCTGGGGAATCCTCTCTTACTCCACACAAGGGAAAAAGAAAGTGTTTCCATTGGGCTGTTGGATGGAGGGACAGATGAAATGAGGAATGTCCACAGTGAATATAGAGAGAGGGAAGGGAGTGACTTGAGCACTCCACTTCCCTCCAGTTCGGCTGCCTGTGAGCCACCCACCTTACCTCCTGTGTGCTCCCATTGGGTTGCTGGGCAGAGGGGTGGGGATTGTAAAAAATGTCATCAGGTGTGGTGGAGAGGGGGAGGGGAGCAGCTCTACCAGGGTCCCTTTGCCTTTCTAGTAACAAACTTGGAGGAGGGGCTAAAGGGGAAGTTGGCCATGTACCCACAGAGAGTGAGTGTTCTGTGTGCCATCTTGGGCACCTGTGCCATAGGTTCACCATCACTGGCCTAGTCTTTAACATTCTTCTTTCTTAGAACTGACACAGTATCATTTCTAAGATTGAAGGTAAGAGTTTAAAAAAAAAAAGTATTTCCTAAGAAGCATCAGTTGTTACAAAATATTCCCACCTACATTCCAAGGGCACACTCTATCACAAATAGAACCAATGTCCACAGAAAGATTGGATAAGATTAAACTTATAGTATTATGGTGTTAAGGCTCAAATGTAGAGAACACATGTGTCAAAGTGGTAAATTATAACTCCTACCCTTTTCTCTCTCATGGAGCTCTCTTTACATATAGCTCTCTGCTGATTCTGACCACTGGTGCTGTTTAGGAGTCCATATCTGTCACTAGTCTTTGCTCTGAGGAGTCATCTCCTTGAAGTTGCCTTTCTTCAGGTGGCTACATTTCTATGTCTGTTGTGTGCTCACAGAGTCCTCAGTGTACTCACAGATCACTTCCTCTGCTATTGACCACTATATCACCCTAGTGCCTTCCAGTGCAACTGACTTCTGATGGGCCTTTGGGCCTTTTTAACTCTCAGGGTTGTCTGGACACTGCCATGCCAAAAACACTCATCCTCCTATGATTAAGGAAGAACAAAAAGACATATTACAAGAGAAAATGGCTTGCCAAAGACTCTAGAAAAGCACCAACCATTAAAAAACCTAGCAAGGAGATACTTCTAAGAGGAATTTTGTGAGGATTCTCCCACAGGGAGAAAAGGCCACCCAGTATAGGTGAGTTACCACTTTGACACATAAATTCTCTACATTTGTGCCTTACTATGGTTAGATTCCAAGTTTAATCTTACTCTTTCATTGAGCAATATATGTATTTTGGGAGAATTTACCCCCAAGGTTTGGAGAGGAAGAGAAACAGAAACAGAGACAGGGACAGAGACAGAGACAGAGGGAGAGAAAGAAAGAGAGATAGAGAGAAAGATAGGCTTGGAGTCAGAAAGATCCAAATTCTAATCCAGCCTCAGACACTTATCACCTGTGTGACTCTTAGCAAGTCATTTAATCTCTCTTTTCCTCAGTTTTTCCATCTGCAAAATGGGGATAATAACAGAGGGCAGCTAACACTACCTAGCACATATCACTGGATGCTTGGAATAAAAAAGATTCATCTTCATAAGGTTAAATCCAGCCTCAGAACCTTGCCAGCTGTGTGACCCTGGGCAAATCACTTAACCCTATTTGCCTCAGTTCCTCATTTGTAAAATTGAGCTGGAGAAGGATATGACAAGTACTAAAGTATCTTTACCAAGAAAACTCCAAATAGGGTCTTGAAGAATTGGGCTTGACTGAAATGATTGAACAACAATAATCATCCAAAGTTATTATAGAGATCAAATAAAAGTATAATTATAAAGCATTTAGTTCTATGCCTGGCACATAGAAAAGCACAATCTAAATAATAACTATTTTATTATTATTATTATTATAGACCCATCATATAATTCAGCAATCCCTGAAATTCATTTTCCTCAGTTCTACAGACAGTTAAAGACCTTATTATCACACAGTTGTTCAGTCGCTTCTGACTCTTTGTGACCTCTGAACCATAGCACAACAGCACTGTCCATGGGGACTCAGAGATATAGTCAGTTATATCTTGCCCACAATTATACAAAGGCAAAGAAACTAAAAAAAAAAAACTTATCATTTCCTTCTGCAGTGGATTAAGGCAAACAGAGGTTAAGTGATTTGCCCAGGCTCACACAGCTAGTTAAGTTTTGTTTTTGTTTTTTTTTAATTAATTTATTTTTTTAAACCCTTACCTTCCGTCTTGGAGTCAATATTGTGTATTGGCTTCAAGGCAGAAGAGCAGTAAGGGCTAGGCAATGGGGGTCAAGTGACTTGCCCAGGGTTGCACAGCTGGGAAGTGTCTGAGGCCAGATTTGAACCTAGGACCTCCCATCTCTAGGCCTGGCTCTCAATCCACTGAGCTACCCAGCTGCCCCCACTAGTTAAGTTTTGAGGCCAGATTTGAACTTGGGTTTTCCTGACTCTAGGCTTAGTTCTCTATCCATTAAGCCATCTTGCTGCCTCCTTATAGAGTATAATACAGACCCTTAAATCTTTATGACCACTAGTAAGTTTACTCCAAACTTACATATAGTTGCTGGCATTAGAACCAGGTATCTGTACATGCTCACAGTTCCTATCTTCTATAAGCCAGGCTATCCCTATTATATTTATAAAATAATTATATTGGTCTTCATGATTTCAAGTTCCCTCCCAGATCTATGAGTGAATATAGGCCAACTCCTTTGATTTGATAAGGAGGGAACTTGGACTCAGAGATATAGTCACTTATATCTTGCCCACAATTATACAAAGGCAGCATTACCATCTTGTTGAGTTTTACAATTTCTTTACAAGCATAAAGACAATCTCATTAAATTTGAACTCTGGAAACCAAGATGCCTTAGTAGACATCTTAGCTATAAGCAGAATACATGGTGAATATGGAAGAAAATCTTCCTAGCTATGACCCTGGGCAAGTCACTTAACCCCATTGCCCAGCCCTTATTGTTCTTCTGCCTTGGAACCAATACACAGTATTGATTCTAAGACAGAAGGTAAGGGTTATAAAAAAAGATGGAAGAAAATCAGGATAATGGCACTTTCTACAAATTCAGAGTAAACAAACAAACAAACAAAAAACAACACAAAATATGACTGGGAAGAATGAATTCTATTGGCTTGTAGGTCTCTGGTTATTACCAACACCAAAAGTCTATCAAAGTATTGCTGGAAGAATGTTTGTGTTGAAATTGAAATAGCCTGGAGTTATTAAGCACATTACAAAATTTCCAAAAGAGGTTCATCCTACTGTCTTCCTCTTTTTAAATGCTCAGCTCAGTTCATGGCTACCTAACCATAGTTCCTCCCCAAAATGCATATTGCAAGCTCCTTGAGGGCAATAATCATTTTTTATTTTTCTTTACATGATTTTCTTAACACAATGCCTGGCACATAATAGGCACACAATTGCTGAATAATGGATTGGAGCAGGGAGAGACTTGAGTCAGGCAGACCCACAAGTAGGCTATTACAATAATCCAGGCTATTACAATAAATAAGCTCCTTCATTAAAGTAGTAGCAGTGTCAGAGAAGAGAAGAGGGTGAATTCAGTGAGATGTCACAAAGGTGCAATTGACAGACCATGGCAATAGCTTGGATATGGAGGATGAGAGAAGAGTCCAGGATAACTCCTAGGTCAGGATCCTGAGGAACTGGGGGGAATGTGTTGCCTTCTACAGTAACAAGCAAGGTAGATCAGGAGAGGATTTTGGAGGAAAGGTAAGGAGTCTGGTTTTGGACATGTTGACTTTGAGATACCCACTAAATATGCAGTTCAAGATGTCTAAAGGCAGTTGGAGATGTGAGATTGAAAGTCAGGAAAGACATTCTGGCAGATGAGATTTGAGAATCATTAGCAGAGATAATCAAATCCAGGAGAGTTTATGAGATCACCAAGCAAAGTGGTATAAAAGTAAAATGAGAAGAAGACCCCAAAGGTAAACTAAAATTAGATGTGATCTGGAGGAAAATCCAGCAAAGGAGACAGCGAAGGAATAGTCAGATAGATATGAGGATTACCAGGACAAAGTGGTATCTGTAACCTAGAGAAAAGAGAGCAACAGGGAAGAGAGAATGATCAACTTTCTCAAAGACTGCAGAGAGGTCAAGAAGAATAAGGACTGAGCAAAAGTGATTTGGCAACTAAATGATCATTCATAACTTTCAAGCAGTTTTGAAGGAATGTTGAAAACTAGATATAAGGGATTAAGAAGAGAGGAGAGGAAAGAAGTAGAGGTATCTATTGTTGGACCTTTGTTTCTTCATCTGTGAAATGGGTGTGTGTGTGGGGTTGTGATTACTTTCTCTCTTCTAGCTCTAAATTTGACACTTGGATTAGAAAGGAAAGAGAACATAGAGATCCAATGGAAACTATTTCAGTAATCAAGGGAAGAGGTGGTGAACATTAGTATGAGGTATTATCTAGTTCTTTGTCTGCTTTTCCTACTTTTCTTAAGAAATTATTCTACTTTCTTACAAGTCTTTCAATTATCCTACTTGTTTGATATTCAAGGAAAATTTTCCTTTCTTTACCTTCCTGTCTTTTGCTCTTAATAATCCCACTTTGAGATCCTTAGGAGAAAAAAAACCCTACTTCTTGACTTTATTACTTTTTCTCATTTTCCAGATAGCTAAATTCAATAGGGACCTTTTACATTATAACCCTCCCCCCCTCACCCCAATCCCCCAAAGCATAAAATTATCCCCTACTGACATAACTACCAGGTTTATTTAGAGTATTTGTAAAAAAATGATTTTACATCCCATAATTGCCTCAATCTGTTAGAAATATAGCCTCATTGTGGCAGTGAAGTGTATTTACATCTTTTAAAATATTCAGAAGCAGTACCTAACCAAATTCCTTAGCTTAAATGCTTTTTAGAGCATTTAACTTTTAAATTCATGTCATTTTAGTTCTTAGATATTCTGAGGAAAATCTGTCCAATCAACAACTGTCAAGCTGAAATATTTGAAAAAATGTCTATTGTTCACACATCTCTTCAACAAATTCTGTCTTCTTTAGTATTCACATTTTGTTCACATAAGCATTGTTAAACTAAATAAAATCCTGTTGTTTGTGTTTATGTGGATTATGACTATGTGCTAAAGATAATGTTTTGACTGTCTATTAAAAGTGTGGTAAATATACATATGGGGAGGTTTAGAGTTCATCTATTTATATCAGGGCGAGGTAGTAGAAAGAACACTGAAATGGGAGCCAGATGATTTAAAAAATAATAAACCCAATGAGATCTTATATTCTCAGTACCTTTTTGGTCAATTATGCAATAGCAAATATGGACTCTATGTTGAATATCTGTGAAAGCTTGCCTGTTTCTATAAGCCATTTTCACAAAGGATGCTCTCCTTGAATGCTGGGATTATTCGGTTTTTGTCTTTCAATCTACCTACCTCACATGGTACCTGAAACATAGTAGGCACTTGGTAAGTACTGATTGTTTTGAATACTGTTCCTCCAAATAAAACTGTATGGAGGTCATCTAATAAGATTTTATAGAAATGAGAAAGTAAGCAAGCATTTTGCTAATGTCTTAATGTTCACATTTTTTTGGTTGGTGCTACTACTTTTGATGATTTTAATATTCTTTTGTCTTTTTCTCATCTTTAAAATTCATTGGCTTTAGGGAACAGTCAGGTCCCTCAGTGGAATGAGAACAATTCTAGAGATATGTCCTGGGTTCAAATCTGGCTTCAGACACTTCCTAGCTGTGTGACTCTGGACAAGTCACTTGACCCCCATTGCCTAGCCCTTACCACTCTTCTGCCTTGGAACCAATGCACAGTATTGATTCTAAGATAGAAGGTAAGGGTTTAAAAATATATATAATGGCTTCAAAACCAGTACTAATAGCACAAAGTTCTTCCATGTATAGCAGAAGTATCCTGGAAAATGCTGAACTGTCTGAAAAACAAAAATACATATGAAATACTTCTAAGTTTAATCTTCATCATTAACACATTCTCCATCAGTTTCTTAAGTCTAACCAATCAGCGAGGAGCAACTAGGTAACTTAGTGGTTTGAGAGTAAGTCCTAGGGGTAGGAGGTCCTGGGTTCAAATATGATCTCAGATACTTCCTAGCTGTGTGACCCTGTGCAAATCACTTAATCCCAATTGCTTAGCCTTTACCACTCTTCTGCCTTGGAACTGATACCTAGTATCAGTTCAAAGAGAGAAGGTAAGAGCTTAACAAAAAGCAATGAGACAATAAATCAAGACTTGATTTCCAAGATGTGAATGCTTACTCTGAAAATTTAGCAGTCAGCTTTCTAGTTTACCCTCTCATATGAACTTGGACAAGTCTGGCTGCTCTTCTCAGTGCCATCTTTTCAGGTACCATTTTCATTTACTTATGTAAAGAGGATCAGTGTTCTTTGGAAACTACATCTTCCATCAGTATGTGGAGAATTCAGCAAGTTATGACACTACTCCAGCACAGGTTCTGATGGAATTACTGTTCTCTTTTGTTTTCAAAAAGGACCAGTGATATCCCAGGCGATGTCCTGACTTGCACGGGAATTGGATTTAAGTGAGGTAGAATTGCACAAAGTCATCTGCCTTATTCTCTTTTCCAGTGTCATTGATGGCAAAATGAAAGTTGGGATAACTGGGAATGGCCCCAGATTCAGTAGCGAGCCTTGGCATCTTTGGTATCTGACTCCCCTCTAAGCACTCCACAGCATCTGCTTCAGTAACCTTCATGGTGCTTGGGACAAATTAATCCAGTCCATCCACTGTGCTGGGAGAAGTTTTTGCATGTTTGTGGTAGACATCCCCCTAAGTCACCAACAGGTTGAGAATTGTCAGTTACCTTCCATCCAGGTTAGCCCATCTGCCTAGATGGACTCTGATGGAATAAAAGTGTGTTAATGCACCTGGTGAGAGTCTAGGTGCAAACTCTCATGAGAGACAAGAGATGTGAAGTTTCAAGTCAAAAGGACAGATGCTAGTAAGGAACCCGGGTGCTTCCAGCTCTGATGGATGGAGGCTGGGGTTTGAATGTCTGCCGAGTGTTGCATCTCAGCCATTAAACTATGAAACCCTGGAACTTTTAAGTATAGCTTTTGGGATAAGAATCACAGCCGAGGGACACTTCAGCCGCTGCTTACCAGCACAAAAAGTGTTTCTGCCTGAATATCTGAGAAGAGCTGATGACTCCATATCTAAGAGCTGCAGATGCCTCAATTTGTGAAAGGTTAGCACTAGCATGACTAAAAGGAACACACCTTCTGGATAGTAATGGCAGAAGTTAGGCAGAGTGAAATGCATTTCCTGGCTTCATTTCTACCTGCCTCCTCTATTTTCTTTCCATTTCTGTTTCCCTTTTTTGAAATTTCCTGTATTTTCTCATTCTCATAGTTTGCCTCCAGCTTTTCATTAGGTAAAAACACTGCAAGCACCTTTAGCCACTAATGTGATTTTTTTTCCAGGTAAGTCCCACATAGTCAATTGAATTCCACAAAAGATTGTATGATTTCCAAAGAAGAACATTTCCTCTCACATTTACATAATGTATATATATATATATATGTATATATATATATATATACTTAAACCCTTTTCTTCTGCCTTAGAACCAATACTGGTTCTAAGGCAGAAGAAAAGTCGTCAGTTAGGTAAATGACTTGCCCAGGGTCACACAACTAGGAAGTGTCTAAGACCAGATTTGAACCTAGGACCCATCTATCTCTGGGCCTGGCTCTCATTCTACTGAACTACCCAGCTGCTCCCACATTTACATAATATATTGGGCATAAACACACACATGCACACAAATAAACATATATACTCACATACATAATTAATACATATATATGCATACATATCTCTATCTATATGTATATATGTAAATTCTTATACCCACAGTTTAAAACCCTTTATAAGACTCAACCCACAGCACATATATATATATATATATATATATATATATATGTATGTATTTATAGCTTTGTTAAATTGTGTATTTAACAAGAATGTGCTGGAGCTGGCTTGAGCTAGTTGATAAGAAGCTCCTGTTAAAATTTCAATGACTCAAATTGTCAAACACTACAAATCAGAGATGGATTTAGTATCTGTTGATTGTCTACACTTAAGAAAATGATGGTGAATCATGTTAATAATGTAGATTAAACTTAAATGTATATTGTATATATATATATATATATAATGTAATTAGAATTTTCCACCCCAGAACTCTCTCTCCCAGCATTCCATTTGCATATTTACATTAACGTACTAACATAGGGAAGATATCAGTTTTATATAGCTCCTCCCTCGCTCTTTGCTCCTGGGAAGGTGACTGTGGTGGTTGGGTGAATGCCAGGCAGGAGAATTTTACTCATGTGGCTTTACCCAGGTTTTTACTTGTGTTCTTGTATTTCTTTTGCTTCAAGTGATGACTAACAAATCTTATAAAATATTATACTTGGAGTTATTGGACATTAAATTAAATTTAACAATATAATAGGTAATATAATATAAACATGTGATATACATTATATAGTATAAACAAACTACATAAATATGTTATATACATATTCCATATTCAGCATTTTATGGCACACCACCGACCAGGAATCTTGCCATTCCTCTTATACTTTGCTCCCTTCCATGTGCTCTGTGATCCACTTGTGTTGGCCCATTTGCTATTTCTCACCCACCACACTGCATGGTCCAGAGTCCACATCTGTCCATTTTCTAGATCCGTGTATTTGCACTGGCTGTTTCCTCCCTAGAACCTCCTTCCCTCTGACTTCAGATTTGCTTCCCTGACCTACTTCAAGACCTACTTCAGATCTCACTTTCTACAAGAGGTTTCCAAGACTCTCCCTCCTCTCCACTTCCTTGGTAGTTCCTTCTCCTGAGTTGACCTTCCCTTTACACTATACACATTTAATGTGTACATGGGTATTGGAATAGTCTCCTCTATCAAATTTGAGCTTCCTGAGAGCATAGACCAGATTATTGCTTTTCTTTTTCTCCCTAATACTTAGCACAGTGCCTGGCTAAGTAAATAGTTAATAAATTATTGTTGACTGACTGGTTAGGGCTCAAAACTGAACCTTATGCTCCAGATGAATTCCAAGCAGGGCAGTTCCTGGACACTGGGCATGCCATAGGGAATAGTTGGATTTGGAGTCAGAAAGCCCTGGATTTGAATTCTAACTCAGATCCTTAATCCTGTGACTTTGGGCAAGTCTGGCTTTTTAACTGTAAAAAGAGAAGTTAGATTGGATGGACTCCAGGATCTCTTCCAGTTCTAAATCTATATTTCCAAGCTTTTAATTCAGCTTAATGAGCTTGACTAGATCATCACATTATCTAGCACTGAATTTATAATATACTGAAACCTCTTATTCCTCTTCTAACAAACTGCTATCTAACTACCCCTCCCTAATAATATACTTGTAAAGTTGCTTTTTTGAACAAGTGAAAGATTTTGAATTTATATATTTTTTAATTTCATTGTATTTGACAGTCTGTAGCTGGTTCTGATTCTTTCAGATCCTGTTTCTGTCATTCAATGTGTTAACTATCTTTGACCTGCCACCAAGATTTTTGTGTGTCAGTTGTAAACTTAATGAGTAGGTCTTCCATGCTTTTATTCAAGCTATTGGTTTTTAAAAAATCAAAAGCAGAGGACCCAATGAAGATTCCAAGATTCTCCACTGGAGACCTCCTGCCAAACCAAACCATTAACAACTACTCTTAGAATCAGGCCATTCAACCAGTTCAAAATCCATCTAGATATACTAATATCAAATTCATAGCTCTTCATGTTTCCCAGAAGAATAGCATGAGATGTTTTATCTTTCAAAAGCCTGTCATTACTGCCTCTTATCTTTACATCATAATCATCTTCATTCAATTACCTTTGATTGAACTATCCTTTGTGACAAAGAAAAAAAATATGAAAAACAAACACAATGGAAAACTCAACTGACAGAATATGCAATTCTGTCATAGTAGCTTCCCACTTTTTTGCCATGAAGGAAGAGGCAAGTCTCATTTTAATTTTTCCAGGACCTTCAATGATTTTTCACTTTACAGAGTTAACTTTTTTTGGTGAACTTTTCATTCATATTGTTGTAATCATTGCATATAATATTGCCTGGATTCTTTGTATTTCACGCTGGATCAGTTCTTATAAATTAGCCTCTCTTTATCTGGATTCCTCATTTGTTATTATTGTATAATAATATTTCACAACACTTTTATAAATGTAACAATAACATAATATATATGCTTTGTTATAAATATGTAATAAATATATTTATCCAAGAGAAACAAATTCTCACTTCAGCTATGTTCAAAAATCTATCTCATTTTTTCCTCCTTCCTGCCTATTCCTCCCACCTTCCCAAGTAGGCAGGTAATATAATCTAGATTATATACATATATATGTATATAATCACATAACACACATTTCCCTCTTCATCATGTTGTGATGAACACATCTTGCTTATATTAGAGAAAAATTCATGGAGGAAATAAAGAATGGTATGGTTTGATCCCCATTCAGACTCTGTCCTTTCTTTTTTATCATGAATCCCTTGGAATTGTCCTGGACTTTGCCTTGTTAATAATAATAGTTAAGTCATTTATAGTTGATCAGCATACATAATTGTTCTTACTGTATACCACATTCTCTTAGTTCTGCTCACTTCATTTTTCATCACTTTATATAAGCCTTTCCAGGTTTTTTTTTTGTGATCATCCTGTTTGTGATTTCTTATGGTACAATAGTATTCCATTACAATCATATACCACAACTTGTTCATGCCTTAGTTTTTATCAGACCTTTTCCAAAAGAACTCATTTCATTTCATTAATGCTACAAGAAGTACTCCTATAAATATTGTTATAAATATTTTATTTTTATTTAGATGTTTAAATTTCTTGGGATATATAATCAGTAGAGAAGTCACAGGAACAAGATGTTACAGACAGTTTTCTTGCAAAATGTCTGAAATTCAGATGATTTGGATTATTTTATAGCTCCACCAAAAGTGAATAAATGGTTTCTTTTTCTTTCTACCTCCTGCCCAAATTTTTCATTCTTTTTTCATTTTTGCCAATCTGTAGTGTAAGGTAAACCATTGAGGTTGTTTTAATTTGTATTTCTTTTTATTAGTTATAATTTCCCCTTCCCTAATCCTCAATGAATCTGTTCATGTGATTGTTTAGAATTTGCCAATCTTTTGAAAATTACAACTATCGACTCACCATTTATCTATTAGTAAATGGTTCTTATGTTAAATACTAGTATACATTGACAATTAGACTTTTATTGCTTTTATCTGATGCACATCTTTCCTAATCTGATTTTTCCCTTCTAAATTATGTCTTCATTAATCTTACTAATTCAAAAACTTTTAAAATGTAAAGGCTCTATAAGCTTTGGGAAATACTGCAACTAACATTTTGCACTGCTGAATCAGGCCTTTGAAAGCTTACATCAGGGTTCTAGAGGTACCCTAAAGGGTCAGGGATTACTCTTCAATGCCACTCATTCAACCCTTCATTCTGATGTGTGATTCACTGCTAGCTATCAGTGATTTGCTCTCCAGTTTTCATTAACCAATTAACATCAATAAGGGAATACTGTGAAGATATGGAAAGAAAAAAGGCTATAAATGACTTCCTTCCACACCTGGTAGCACATTCTCCCTACCACTGCCTTGATCTCTGGAGAAAATGAGTTCGAACTTAGGTACGTTTTTAGCTAATACTTAGCCCATTGACTTTACTTCCAAATTTGCCATAGATGATGAGTAAATCATTGTAGCTCCCTCTTGGCTGCCTCAAATCTATGCTGGATCAAACAGGACTTTGAGAATTTTGCTCTTCACCGTCTGACTTCTGGACAATCTCAGCACTGATTCCAACTGTTGAATTGCTTGTGGCTTAGTCTTCTGACCGCTCCAAACCTACAAGGTTCTAGCCATTTTCAGTACTCTTTTTTTTTTAACTGTTTTCCAAGGGCACAGCAATGTGGCTTAGTGAACTAAGAGACAGGGTTGGAGATGCAAGGTCATGGATTCAAATGGGCCTCTGACACTTACTTACTGTTTCACCCTGGGCAAATGCCTGGGAGGCACTTAATCTCCATTTCCTAGCCCTTGCTGCTCTTCTGCCTTGGAACCAATACAGAGGATTGATTCTAAAATGGGAAGTAAGGTTTGAAAAAAGTAAAGAAATAAAAAATTTCTCTTCAGCCAAAAGAAGGAGAAATTGAGACAACAGAGGTGGAAACAATAGCCAAGGTATACCCAATAGGATTCAGGTGAGAGAGGATCTGAATTCCTTCCCCAACTCTATGTTCAAAAATCTATGTCTCATTTTTTTTCCTCGTTCCTGCCTATTCCTCCCATCTTGAACACATCAGGCAAGCAAAATAGGCAGGGTGTTTACCTGGTTAATGCCTTTATAATGTACCCCTTTTGACTCAGGACCTGTCCATTGATTAATACACCACAGGGTCAGCATTCTTCAAACCAGTGACAGAACCTAATTGGATGGTGAATGCATGGATTGGAGAGAGCAAGCCCCACAGTCTTACTACTAGTGGAACCTCACCTGGCATCAAATTGGGCCCTTTACTTTTACAAGAATCTCTCTGAAGAAAAAATGCAGTACTTGAGTTATCGGTATTAGCTAGCTAGTTATCCAACAGAGAAAAACTGTCAAAAATTTAATCTCTATTTTAAGCTATAATTGTAAGGTATTTTTTTTCTGATGTTTCCCTTACATGTCAGACCAGTTTCTTTTGAGAGAATTTTAGACTTTAACAACTGTTGATTTGTTGAATATATTTAAGTACTGATACTTATATATGTCTGAATCCCTCTTAGCTTTGGAATTCCAAACTATGGCATCTCCTACTGGAACTTCCTTTAGTACCTAGAGATTCACTCCACTCTGAAAGATTCCACTATCCCTGCAGTTTTCTCAACCTGGAATATCATAGCCTACTATTTTCTCCATTGGCAAGTTCCACTTGCAAACTCTATTATATGAAAAAGCCCATGTTGAGTCTTGATTCTCCTCCCAACCATTTCCTAGAGACCAGTCTTCAAAACCACACTCTTGTACCTGGATCTTCCTACCTCTACCTTCTCCCCACCTTCTTCATCATCCCCAACACATAACATTTGTAGTTCTTTTTTTGTTTTGTCTTCCTTGAGGGCAGGGACTGACTTTCTTTTTCCTCATATTTGGACTTCTGGGGTTTAACATAATTACTGGTACTTAGTAAGCACTTAAATATTTCCTTCCTTCCTTCTTTCTTTCTTTCTTTCCTTTCTTCCTCCCTCCCTCCCTTCCTTCCTTCCTTTCATCCTTATTATTGATAGTGAGAATAATGTGAAAAGTAGACTTTGTATCACTAAAATGCAAATTTTTAAGCCTTTATTAGGAGTAAATAACTTTTTTTAGTGTCATGGTCTCCTTTTATTATCTGGAAAACTCTTGGACTCTTCTCAGAATAACATTTTTTTTATATAATATTTTATTTGATCGTTTCCAAGCATTATTCATTAAAGACAAAGATCATTTTCTTTTCCTCCCCCCCCCCAACCCCCAGTAGCCAACGTGTGATTCCACTGGGTATCACATATGTCTCGATTCGAACCCATTGCCATGTTGTTAGTATTTGCATTAGAGTGTTCATTTAGAGTCTCTCCTCTGCCATGTCCCCTCAACCGCGCTCGGTGTTTCTACTCCCACAGTTTATCCTATGCTTATGAATAGTGTTTTTTCTCCTAGATCCCTGCAGATTGTTTAGGGACATTACACCACCACTAATGGAGAAGTCCATTACGTTCGATTATACCACAGTGTATTAGTCTCTGTGTACAATGTTCTCCTGGTTCTGCTCCTCTCACTCTGCATCACTTCCTGGAGGTTGTTCCAGTCTCCATGGAATTCCTCCACTTAATTATTCCTTTTAGCACAATAGTATTTCATCACCAACATATACCACAATTTGCTTAGCCATTCCCCAATTGAAGGGCAGCCCCTCGTTTTCCAGTTTTTGGCCACCACAAAGAGCGCAGCTATGAATATTTCTGTACAAGTCTTTTTGTCCATTATCTCTTTGGGGTACAGACCCAGCAGTGCTATGGCTGGATCAAATGGTAGATATTCTTTTGTCACCCTTTGGGCATAGTTCCAAATTGCCCTCCAGAATGGTTGGATCAGTTCACAACTCCACCAGCAATGCATTAGTGTCCCTACTTTGCCACATCCCATCCAGCATTCATTACTTTCCATAACTGTCATGTTAGCCAATCTGCTAGGTGTGAGGTGATACCTCAGAGTTGTTTTGATCTGCATCTCTCTGATTATAAGAGATTTAGGACACTTCTTCATGTGCTTATTAGTAGTTTTGATTTCTTTGGCTGAGAACTGCCTATCCATGTCCCTTGCCCATTTATCAATTGGAGAATAGCTTGATTTTTTGTACAATTGATTTAGCTCTTTATAAATTTGAGTAATTAAACCTTTGTCAGAGGTTTCTATGAAGATTTTTTCCCAATATGTTGTTTCCCTTCTGATTTTAGTTACATTGGTTTTGTTTGTACTAAAGCTTTTTAATTTGATGTAGTCAAAATTATTTATTTTACATTTTGTGATTCTTTCTATGTCTTGCTTGGTTTTAAAGTCTTTGCCCTCCCAAAGGTCTGACATGTATACACTATTCAGTGTTTACCCAATTTACTTATGGTTTCCTTCTTTATGTTTAAGTCATTCACCCATTTTGAATTTATCTTGGTGTAGGGTGTGAGGTGTTGATCCAAACCTAATCTATCCCACACTGTCTTCCAGTTTCCCCAGCAGTTTTTATAGAATAGTGGATTTTTGTCCCAAAAGCTGGGATCTTTGGGTTTATCATATACTGTCTTGCTGAGGTCGCTTTCCCCCAGTCTATTCCACTGATCTTCCTTTCTGTCTCCTAGCCAGTACTAAATTGTTTTGATGACTGCTGCTTTGTAATATAGTTTGAGGTCTGGGACTGCAAGGCCCCCATCATATGTGTTTTTTCCATTATTTCCCTGGATATCCTTGATCTTTTGTTATTTGTTATGGTTTTTTTCTAAATCAGTAAAGAAATATTTTGGGAGTTCAATGGGTATGGCACTAAATAGATAAATAAGTTTCGGTAGGGTGGTCATTTTTATTATATTTGCTCGTCCTATCCATGAGCAATTAATGTTTTTCCAATTGCTCAAGTCTAGTTTTAGTTGTGTGGAGAGTGTTTTGTAGTTGTATTCATATAGTTCCTGTGTTTGTCTCAGGAGATAGATTCCTAAGTATTTTATTTTGTCTAAGGTGATTTTGAATGGGATTTCTCTTTCTAGTTCTTGCTGCTGAGCTGTGTTGGAGATATATAGAAAAGCTGATGATTTATGTGGGTTTATTTTGTATCCTGAAAATTTGCTAAAGTTGTTGATTATTTCAATTAGCTTTTTGGTTGAATCTCTAGGATTCTTTAAGTAGACCATCATGTCATCTGCAAAGAGTGATAACTTGGTCTCCTCCTTGCCTATTTTGATGCCTTCAATTTCTTTTTCTTCTCTAATTGCTACTCCTAGTGTTTCTAGTACAATGTCGAATAGTAGAGGTGATAATGGGCATCCTTGTTTCACTCCTGATCTTATTGGGAATGCATCTAGTTTATCCCCATTGCAGATGATATTAGTTGATGGTTTTAGATATATACTGTTTATTATTTTTAGGAATGACCCTTCTATTCCTATGCTTTCTAGTGTTTTTAATAGGAATGGGTGTTGTATTTCATCAAAGGCTTTTTCTGCATCTATTGAGATAATCATGTGATTTTTGTTGGTTTGCTTGTTGATGTGGTCAATTATGTGGATGGTTTTCCTAATATTGAACCAGCCCTGCATCCCTGGTATAAATCCTACTTGATCATGGTGGATGACCCTTCTTATCACTTGCTGGAGTCTTTTTGCTAATATCCTATTTAAGATTTTTGCATCTATATTCATTAGGGAGATTGGTCTATAGTTTTCTTTCTCTGTTTTTGACCTGCCTGGTTTTGGAATCAGTACCATGTTTGTGTCATAAAAGGAGTTTGGTAGAATTCCCTCTTTGCTTATTATGTCAAATAGTTTGTATAGTATTGGGATTAACTGTTCTCTGAATGTTTGATAGAATTCACTGGTGAATCCATCAGGCCCTGGGGATTTTTTCTTAGGAAGTTCTTTGATGGCTTGTTGGATTTCATTTTCTGATATGGGATTATTTAAGAATTCTATTTCTTCTTCTGTTAGTCTAGGCAGTTTGTATTTTTTGTATATATTCATCCATATCACCTAAATTGGTGTATTTATTGCCATATAATTGGGCAAAGTAATTTTTAATGATTACTTCAATTTCCTCTTCATCGGAGGTGATGTCCCCCTTTTCATCTTTGATGCTATTAATTTGCTTTTCTTCCTTCCTTTTTTAAATTAGATTGACCAGTACTTTGTCTATTTTGTTTGTTTTTTCAAAGTACCAGCTTCTAGTCTTATTTATTAAATCAATAGTTCTATCACTTTCGATTTTATTAATTTCTCCCTTAATTTTTAGGATTTCAAGTTTGGTTTTCTGCTGGGGGGTTTTAATTTGATACCTTTCCAGTTTTTTTATTTGCATTTCCAATTGATTGATCTCTGCTCTCCCTAGTTTGTTAATATATGCACTCAGGGATATGAATTTACCTCTGATTACTGCTTTGGCTGCATCCCAAAAGGTTTGAAAGGACGTCTCTCCATTGTCATTTTCCTCAATGAAATTATTGTTTCTATGATTTCTTCTCTAATTAAATGATTTTGGAGTATCATATTGTTTAATTTCCAGTTAATTTTTGATTTGGTTTTCCATGTACCATTACTGATCATTATTTTTATTGCCTTGTGATCTGAGAAGGCTGCATTTATTATTTCTGCTTTTCTTCATTTGTGTGCTATGTTTCTGTGACCTAATGTGTGGTCAGTTTTTGTGAATGTGCCATGTGGTGCTGAGAAGAAGGTGTATTCCTTTTTATCCCTATTTATTTTTCTCCATATGTCTATTAATTCTAATTTTTCTAAGATTTCATTCACTTCTTTCACCTCTTTCTTATTTATTTTTTGGTTTGATTTATCTAAATTTGATAATGGTTGGTTTAAGTCTCCCACTAATATGGTTTTACTGTCTATTTCTTCCTTCAATTCTCCTAGTTTCTCCATTAGAAATTTGGGTGCTATATTATTTGGTGCATACATGTTGATTAGTGATATTTCCTCATTATCTAAAGTCCCTTTTAACAAAATATAATTACCTTCCCTATCCCTTTTGATCAGGTCTATTTTTGCTTTGGCTTTATCAGATATCATGATTATCACTCCTGCCTTCTTTCTGTCAGTTGAGGCCCAGAAGGTCTTACTCCATCCTTTAATTCTGACCTTGTGGGTGTCAACCCGCCTCATGTGTGTTTCTTGAAGACAACATATGGTAGGGTTTTGGGTTCTAATCCATTCTGCTATTCATCTACGTTTTATGGGTGAGTTCATCCCATTCACGTTCAAAGTTATGACTGTCATTTGTGGACTCTCTGGCATTTTGATAACCTTCCCTAATTCTAACCTTTTTTTCTTCGGCTCTACCTTTTAGTCCAGTGATTTACTTTAAATCAGTCACCCTTATTCCCTCCCTTGATATGTTTCCCTTTTTAGTCCCTCCCCCTCCCCCCTCTCTTTCCCTCCCCTTTTATTTTCCCTCTCCCCCTCCCCCCCTTGGTTTTTCCTTCTCCCTATCCTTATTGGGTAAGATAGAATTCAAGATCCCAATGGATCTGGATGTTCTTCCCTCTCAGAGTTGATTTCCCTGAGAGTAAGGTTTAAGTAAAAACTCTCTTCCTCTCCTTCTTATAAGAGTTTTCTTTCCCTCCCCTTCCCGTGTGAATCTTTGTGTAAGAAAGATTATTCTATTTGGTCTTTCTTTTCCCCCTATTTACACATGACATTTTCCCCACATGTTAGTATATATAGATTGATATAAATATAGTCCTTATAGAAGAGAGTTTGAGTAAAAGAAGAAGACAACATTTTTCTCCCTTTCCCTTTCCTTCATATTTACCTTTTCAGGTATTCCATGCTCTTTGATTTTTGATATCGAACTTTCCACAGAGCTCTGGTCTTTTCATTGCAAAAACTTGGAAATCTTCTATTTTGTTGAATGCCCATACTTTCGCTTGGAAGTATATAGTCAGTTTTGCTGGATAACTGATTCTTGGTTGAGGACCCAGCTCTCTTGCCTTTCTGAAAATCATGTTTCATGCCTTACGATCATTCAGAGTGGAACTTGCAAGGTCTTGTGTTACCCTGATTGGCATTCCTTTATATCTAAATTGTCTTTTTCTGGCTTCTTGTAGGATTTTTTCTTTTCTTTTGAGAGCTTTGGAATTTCGCAATTACATTCCTGGGAGTTGTCTTTTGGGGGTTTGGTGTAGAGGGTGTTCTGTGAGCTCTGTCAGTGGCTGTATTGCCCCCTTGTTCTAGAATCTCTGGGCAATTTTTTAAAATTATATCTTGTATTACAGTGTCAAGTTTGGTGTTTATTTCTGACTTTTCTGGAAGTCCAATTATTCTTAAATTATCTCTTCTCCCTCTATTTTCCAAATCTGTCACCTTGTCAGTGAGATATTTTATGTTCTCTTCTAATTTCTTGGCCTTTTGTTTTTGCTTTATTAGTTCTTGTTTTAAGGCCTGGTTTTCCTTTTCAGTTTGGTCATACTGGTTTTGTAGATGCGTGAATTTCTTTTGCATTATTTCCCACTTTTCCTCCCAGAAGGCTTCCATCTTTTTGATCATTTCTGATTCAAATTCTTCATATGTTTGTGGAGAGTTTCCATTTCCTTTGGAAGGTTTCGGAGCATTTGCTTGTGTTTCCTCTTCTGTCTCCTCTGTTTTTTGTATTTTTGCTCCCTAAAATGTGTCCAAAGTTGCCCCCTTTTTCTTGTTTCTTTTGGAATTTGGGGGCTTTTGTGCTTCAGTGTAGTTTGCCATCTCTATCTGAGTGGGGAGGATTAGCTTTTCTTATCTCTGTCTGATGTTCAGAGGTTTTAGCCCCAGGCCCATTGTCCTTTCTATGAAATTGTTGTTCTGTCTTCCTGGGGAAGCCAGGAATTGCTGGTGTGTCCCTGGTTTGAATTGAGTGTGCCTTGAGGCAGGGACCTGAGACTGGGATGGAGGAATCCAGGCAGGGGGTTATAAGCTCCCCCCATCTCTCTGTTTCCCTGCTGTCTGGGTGCCCTCTCAACTGGGTCAGGTTGTTTTCAGTAAGTGGCCATCTGAATAGCCGGCCCTGGGGTCCTTTTGCCAGCCCTGAGGGTTACTGTTGTTTCCGAAGACCCTGCTCTCTGAGGGGGAGGGGCCGCAGCTTCCCTGAGCTCGGGGCGAGGGCTCCTGATAAGAAGATTAGCTTTCCCTGGGTTGAATTGAGATTTGGATGGAAGGATCCAGCCAGGGGGTTACAAGCTCCCTCGTCTCTCTGTTTCCGGGCTGTCTGGGTGCCCCTTCGACTGGGTCAGGTTGTTTTCAGGATGTGGCCTTCAGAATAACCAGCTCCCGAGGCCCTTTTGCCAGCCCTGAGGGTTGCTGTTGTTCCACACAACCCTGCTCTCTGAAGGGGAGGGGCCGCAGCTTCCCGGAGCTCCGAGGGCTCCTCCCAGGGGGTTACAAGCTCCCCCTTCCCTCTCTGTTTCCCTGCTGTCTGGGTGCCCCCTCGACTGGGTTAGGTTATTTTCAGGATGTGGCCTTCAGAATAGCAGGCCGTGGGGCTCTGAGGTTGCCTCTGCTGCCTCGGACTTGGACTCGGCACTTTGGGTTGGGGGAATAGGACCTTCCTTCTGCCCGCCCCTTAGGTCCGAGTGGTCTCGGGTTCTGGCTTTTGGGGGAGGGGGTCATACCTTTTGATCCAGGTCCAGGCCCAGGAGGAGTGTTCCTGGGGTCTATTCTGTTGTTTTGAATTTCGATGCCCTAGGAGCATTCGGTTTGAGATTGGTAAGGAAGGGTTTCAGGAGATCTGGACTTTAGCTTTCTCTAAGCTGCCATCAGAATAACATTTTTAAATCTATAAAATGTAACTTCTGGGATTACAAAGTAAAATAATCTATATTAAAGTGTTGCATATATGCATATTCACACATATACATATAGTTCTTATGTTTCTGTATATATGTATACACAAATATAATACACATATTTTATGTAGATATATACATACATGTGTTTTGTAGGTGCATATAAAATGAATATACATATATTTCTATGTGTGTATGTATATATGTTCCTAGTAAGCACCTCTGACTTAAATAGCATCGATGGCTTGACTTATTGTGAGATGCTTAAAGACTCCAGGTAAAATGTTTAAACAAGGGAGACAGTGCTGGATAAAATTTGTCTCCTGGTTTATGAACAGGCTCATCCCAGGATTCACTTTCCATGGTTTCAATTACCCAGGGTCAACTGACAGGACTGCAGCATGGACAGGTGGAAGACAGACAAGTGAGCTGTCAGGGGTGTCAGTGGAGGGCAAAGGTCTCCTCTCCCTGCTCTGGAGGTCAGTCGAGGGCAGTAGTCTGCCCATACTGCTGTCTCTTCTGCTTTCACTTGGTGGATTTGTTATTAGTATTTTGGGTTTGTTTTTTTAGTGGGGAGGTGAGAGGCCATGGAGCCCTAAGACAAGGGACAGGAGCATGGAGAGAGAGCAGAGTACTGGACAGACTTGTATACCAATGTTCAATGTACTTTTCCTTACTGTATTTAAGGTTGGTAATGTCTGTGTGCTTAATTTATGTATTTATGTACAAGAAAATCACATTATAGATGGGGTAAGCAGGTCTTTGTTTACATTGGTATTGCTTGATTGGTCTTAGAATGTATGTCCCATGGTTACAGGGACCCTATTGTATTTTCTTGTGAGCATCATCCTTGTTGGGTGCTTAGTTGATCTTGTTTTCTTAAATCTCTAAATAAGCCCATTTTACCCCATGTTAGGTGACTGTAATTCCTGTAGGATTGTCCCTGAAGAGTCAGAGATCCTTTGAAAGGAAATTCCAGGTGCCTTTTGGTATAGGGTCTTAGAAGAAATGTCTCTGGACCTCTAAAGGGATAACCTATGGTATATGAAGCCTGGAGAAATGTGGGGGGGGAAGGGTTGTTTAAATTTTGTTCAAGACCCAATTGGATTGTCCCAGTGCTTTGTGGGAATAATGGAAGTTTTTCTCCAAAGTAATTTGCTTTCTCACATAAATAATTGTACTAACTAGCATTTATATGATACTTTAAAGTTTGGCAAGTGCTATACAAATATTATCTCATTTTACCCTTAACAACCCTGGGAGATAAATGCTGTTGTTATACCCATTTTATAGATAAGAAAACAGAGGAAGACAGCAGTAAAGTGATTTACCCAGAAACAAAAAAAATAGTAAGCATCTGAAGAGTTACTTGAGCTCAGATCTTCTTGACTTCAGGTCCAACACCCTATCTCCTGCATGGCTTAGCTATCTAAGGAGGGAGGAGGTATTTTCCAATCACCCCCAAGTCTCTCATTCTAATGGACAGGGTCTTATGTTCTCTGGGATGACTGTCAAAACTAAATTTTCCCTCTGAGAGAGGAAACCTAATTTATTTTCTTTTAAAAATTAGATAGTGATTAAACTTGTACTATCCATATGAGTCCAGAGAAAGGGATACAAAGGACTAATGAGATGGAGGAGAGAACAAAGTGCCCCATCTTCCCTGGGTCCAAGAGCCCATTTGTAAGCACAAAGCCAAACCAGTTTGGTCTCTCACATGAAAGTGAGAGAATGGCTTCTAGGCAACCCCTGGTTCTAAGTCCCTGTGGGTAAAGCTTCATGTAGTCTGGGAAGTTCTCCAGGGATCAGGTTTCCTTTTAAGCTAAGAATCAGATTTTGTCTTTTTTCTTTTCTTTATGTTGGGAAAAGACTGTGTTGAACACAAAGACAAATACTTGTTAAGTATAAAATAAGCAGTAATCCTTGATAAAGTATGTGCAATATTCTTTGTTAAACCTGCATTTCTGTATTTGGAGACAATTGTGATTCTTTCATATAGGAGTATTGTATTTGACTGTTCCTCATGGACTTTTTTCGAGATTCTTTTCTTTATGGTGCCTGGAAAAGAACTGTAAAAACAATATTAATGCCTCCTTAGAGCCCAGTAGGACTATTTTGAATCGAGGTCATGAACAGCATGCTCATGATACACCCAGGTCAGTTTCAGTATGGCAGAAAGGGTCATAATAGGGACTGGCCAACAAGCCCAGACTCCTCAACATGTGCAGCTTGATTAGTCAATGCAATCCCCAGGTGGCCTTGGAGGATGTAGGGGCAGTCTGTAATTGGTTTTGGAATAATACCCATGTGATGAATTGATGGACATCTGATTGGCTATGAGCCTGCAGGGTAAAAAGTATAGAAAGGTCCTCCAAGAAACTCTCAGGAAAAGTAGAAAGCTAAGGTTGTCATCAAGCCTGAAAACATTGGAAACAGAAAAGCTACAGTGACCAGAGTAGTTCAGCAAATCTCAGACTGGGACATCTCAGGCCCACAGACTCTGAGACCCCCAATATTATATCTTGAGATACTATAGAGAGCCTTGAACACCTGGATCTCTGAACCTTGAAGATCCAGGGGTGGGAATGGGACTAATCCTGGGAGTAAGGGCCAATGCATGAAGTCATGAGATCCAAAATGAGATCAAGCCGGCCCAGCTACCCTGCCCAAAAGTTCAATAGTAGGTGGAGGCTAACCCTGGTACAAAAAACTTACTTTAAGAATTAAAAAGATAATTTTGACTACATCAAATTAAAAAGCTTTTGTACAAACAAAATCAATATAACTAAAATCAGAAGGAAAGCAACAAATTGGGAAGCAATCTTCATAAAAACCTCTGACAAAGGTTTAATTACTCAAATTTAAAAGAGCTAAATCAATTGTACAAAAATCAAGCCATTCTCCAATTGATAAATGGGCAAGGGACATGAACAGGCAGTTCTCAGCCAAAGAAATCAAAACTATTAATAAGCACATGAAAAAGTGCTCTACATATCTTATAATCAGAGAGATGCAAATCAAAACAACTCTGAGGTATCACCTCACACCTAGTTGATTGGCCAACATGACAGCTATGGAAAGTAATGAATGCTGGAGGGGATGTGGCAAAGTAGGGACACTAATGCATTGCTGGTGGAGTTGTGAACTGATCCAACCATTCTGGAGGGCAATTTGGAACTATGCCCAAAGGGTGATAAAAGACTGTCTGCCCTTTGATCCAGCCATAGCACTGCTGGGTTTGTACCCCAAAGAGATAATAAGGAAAAAGACTTGTACAAGAATATTCATAGCTGGACTTCCGGTTAAGATGGCGGCTTAGAGAAAGCTGAAGTTCAGATCTCCGGAAAACCCTTCCCGACCGATCTCAAACTAGAAGCTCCTAAGGCGCCGAAATTCAAAACGATCAACAGCACAGACCCTGGGAACCCTCCTCCTGGACCTGGACCCGGTTCAAAAGGTACGGCTCCCCTTAAAAGCCAGAACCCGAGATCCCTCGGACCTCAGGGGTAGGAGCGCAGAGTCCAAGGCTCCCGGAAGGGCAGCGGCGCCGGGCTCAGAGAGCAGGGTCTGAGGAACAACAACCCTCAGGGTCTTCTACCCAAGTCCCAGTCCAGGTGAAAGTTACTGCCTGGGGCCTCCGCTGCAAATAGCCGGTCGGTCCGGGTGAAAGTTACTGCCTGGGGCCTCCGCTGCAGAGAGCTGGTCAAAACAACAGCAACCCTTAGGGCAGGCAAGACAGCCTCACGGGCTGGATCCTGCTATCCAAGTCTCAGTGAAAGTCTGTGCTCTCGGAGCTTGGGGAAGCGGCAGCCCATCCCCCCGCAGGCCGACGAAACAGCCTCACGGCCAGGGATTCTGAAGGCAACTTCCGGAAATCGAGCCAGGGGGAGAGTGTGGCCTCGTGGTCCGACCCTTCCATTCCAGTTCCAGTGAGGCATATTCAGTTTAACCCAGGGAACGCTCATAGAACCAACATCTGCCCAGGACTAAAGCCTCTGATCACCAGACAAAGACAAGAAAAGCCAATCCTCCACGTTCAGAGATGACAAACTCCACAGAAGCACAGAAGCCCCAAAATACCAAGAAAAATAAGAAGAAAGGGGCGACTCTGGACACATTCTATGGAGCCAAAATACAAAATACAGAGCAGATAGAAGAAGATATACAAGAAAATTCTCCAAAATCTTCCAAAGGAAATAGAAACTCTCCACAAACCCATGAAGAATTTGAATCAGAAAGGACCAAAAAGATGGAAGCCCTCTGGGAGGAAAAGTGGGAAATGATGCAAAAGAAATTCACACATCTACAAAACCAGTTTGACCAAACTGTAAAAGAAAACCAGGCTTTAAAGCAAGAACTAATAAAGCAAAGCCAAAACACCAAGAAATTATAAGAGAACATAAAATATCTCACCGACAAGGTGATAGATCTGGAAAACAGGGGGAGAAGAGAAAATTTAAGAATAATTGGACTCCCAGAAAAGCCAGAAATAAACACCAAACTGGACATGGTGATACAAGATATAATCAAAGAAAATTGCCCAGAGATTCTAGAACAAGGGGGCAATACATCCACTGACAGAGCTCACAGAACACCTTCTACACTAAACCCCCAAAAGACAACTCCCAGGAATGTAATTGCCAAATTCCAAAGCTATCAAACAAAAGAAAAAATCCTACAGGAAGCCAGAAAAAGACAATTTAGATATAAAGGAATGCCAATCAGGGTCACACAAGACCTTGCAAGTTCTACGCTGAATGATCGTAAGGCATGGAACATGATCTTCAGAAAGGCAAGAGAGCTGGGTCTCCAACCAAGAATCAGCTACCCAGCAAAACTGACTATATACTTCCAAGGGAAAGTATGGGCATTCAACAAAATAGAAGACTTCCAACTTTTTGCAAAGAAAAGACCAGAGCTCTGTGGAAAGTTTGATACCGAAAATCAAAGAGCAAGTAATACCTGAAAAGGTAAATATTAAGGAAAGGGGAAAAATGTTATCTTCTTTTACTCAAACTCTCTTCTATAAGGACTACATTTATATCAACCTATGTATACTAATATGTGGGGAAAATGTAATGTATAAATAGGGGGTAAAGAAAGACCAAATAGAATAATGGTTCTCACACAAAGATTCACAGGGGAAGGGGAGGGGAAGAAAACTCCTATAAGAAGGAGAGGAAGAGGGGGGGGGGGTTACTTAAACCTCAATCTCAGGGAAATCAACTCTGAGAGGGAAAAACATCCAGATCCATTGGGATATTGAATTCTATCTTACCCAACAAGGGTAAGGAGAAGGGAAAACCAAGGGGGGGAGGGGGAGAGGGAGAACAAAAAGGGAGGGAAAGAGAGGGGGGAGGGGGAGGGAACAAAAAGGGAGGGACTAAAAAGGGAAACATCAAGGGAGGGGACAAGGGGGACTGATTCAAAGTAAATCACTGGACTAAAAGGTAGAGCCGAAGAAGAAAAGGTTAGAATTAGGGAAGGCAATCAAAATGCCAGGGAGTCCACAAATGACAATCATAACTTTGAACGTGAATGGGATGAACTCACCCATAAAACGTAGACGAATAGCTGAATGGATTAGAATCCAAAACCCTACCATATGTTGTCTTCAAGAAACACACATGAGGCGGGTTGACACCCACAAGGTCAGAATTAAAGGATGGAGTAAGACCTTCTGGGCCTCAACTGATAGAAAGAAGGCAGGAGTGGTAATCATGATATCTGATAAAGCCAATGCAAAAATAGACCTGATCAAAAGGGATAGGGAAGGTAATTATATTTTGTTAAAAGGGACTCTAGACAATGAGGAAATATCATTAATCAACATGTATGCACCAAATAATATAGCACCCAAATTTCTAATGGAGAAACTAGGAGAATTGAAGGAAGAAATAGACAATAAAACCATACTAGTGGGAGACTTAAACCAACCATTATCAAATTTAGATAAATCAAATCAAAAAATAAATAAGAAAGAGGTAAAAGAAGTGAATGAAATCTTAGAAAAATTAGAATTAATAGACATATGGAGAAAAATAAATAGGGATAAAAAGGAATACACCTTCTTCTCAGCACCACATGGCACATTCACAAAAATTGACCATACATTAGGTCACAGAAACATAGCACACAAATGCAAAAAAGCAGAAATAATGAATGCAGCCTTCTCAGATCACAAGGCAATAAAAATAATGATTAGTAATGGTACATGGAAAACCAAATCTAAAACCAATTGGAAATTAAACAATATGATACTCCAAAACCGTTTAGCTAAAGAAGAAATCATAGAAACAATTAATAATTTCATCAAGGAAAATGACAATGGCGAAACATCCTTTCAAACCTTTTGGGATGCAGCCAAAGTGGTAATCAGAGGCAAATTCATATCCCTGAAAGCTCATATTAACAAACAAGGGAGAGCAGAGATCAGTCAATTGGAAATGCAATTGAAAAAACTCGAAAGCGATCAAATTAAAAACCCCCAGCAGAAAACCAAATTAGAAATCCTAAAAATTAAGGGAGAAATTAATAAAATCGAAAGTGATAGAACTATTGATTTAATAAATAAGACAAGAAGCTGGTACTTTGAAAAAACAAACAAAATAGACAAAGTACTGGTCAATCTAATTAAAAAAAGGAAGGAAGAAAAGCAAATTCACAGCATTAAAGATGAAAAGAGGGACAGCACCTCCAATGAGGAGGAAATTAAGGCAATCATTAGAAATTACTTTGCCCAATTATATGGCAATAAATACACCAATTTAGGAGAAATGGATGAATATATACAAAAATACAAACTGCCTAGACTAACAGAAGAGGAAATAGAATTCTTAAATAATCCCATATCAGAAATTGAAATCCATCAAGCCATCAAAGAACTTCCTAAGAAAAAATCCCCAGGGCCTGATGGATTCACCTGTGAATTCTATCAAACATTCAGAGAACAGTTAACCCCAATACTATACAAACTATTTGACATAATAAGCAAAGAGGGAGTTCTACCAAACTCCTTTTACGACACAAACATGGTACTGATTCCAAAACCAGGCAGGTCAAAAACAGAGAAAGAAAACTATAGACCAATCTCCCTAATGAATATAGATGCAAAAATTTTAAATAGGATACTAGCAAAAAGACTCCAGCAAGTGATCAGAAGGATCATTCACCATGATCAAGTAGGATTCATACCAGGGATGCAGGGCTGGTTCAACATTAGGAAAACCATCCACATAATTGACCACATCAACAAGCAAACTAGCAAGAACCACATGATTATTTCAATAGATGCAGAAAAAGCCTTTGATAAAATACAACACCCATTCCTATTAAAAACACTAGAAAGCATAGGAATAGAAGGGTCATTCCTAAAAATAATAAACAGTATATATCTAAAACCAACAGCTAATATCATCTGCAATGGGGATAAACTAGATGCATTCCCAATAAGATCAGGAGTGAAACAAGGATGCCCATTATCACCTCTACTATTTGACATTGTACTAGAAACACTAGCAGTAGCAATTAGAGAAGATAAAGAAATTGAAGGCATCAGAATAGGCAAGGAGGAGACCAAGCTATCACTCTTTGTGGATGACATGATGGTCTACTTAAAGAATCCTAGAGATTCAACCAAAAAGCTAATTGAAATAATCAACAACTTTAGCAAAGTTGCAGGATACAAAATAAACCCACATAAATCATTAGCTTTTCTATATATCTCCAACACATCTCAGCAGCAAGAACTAGAAAGAGAAATCCCATTCAAAATCACCTTAGACAAAATAAAATACCTAGGAATCTATCTCCCAAGACAAACACAGGAACTATATGAACACAACTACAAAACACTCGCCACACAACTAAAACTAGACTTGAACAATTGGAAAAACATTAACTGCTCATGGATAGGACGAGCCAATATAATAAAAATGACCATCCTACCCAAACTTATTTATCTATTTAGTGCCATACCCATTGAACTACCAAAATACTTCTTCACTGATTTAGAAAAAACCATAACAAAGTTCATTTGGAAGAACAAAAGATCAAGGATATCCAGGGAAATAATGAAAAAAAACACATATGATGGGGGCCTTGCAGTCCCAGACCTCAAACTATATTACAAAGCAGCAGTCATCAAAACAATTTGGTACTGGCTAAGAAACAGAAAGGAAGATCAGTGGAATAGACTGGGGGAAAACGACCTCAGCAAGACAGTATACGATAAACCCAAAGATCCCAGCTTTTGGGACAAAAATCCACTATTCGATAAAAACTGCTGGGAAAATTGGAAGACAGTGTGGGAGAGACTAGGAATAGATCAACACCTCACACCCTACACCAAGATAAATTCAAAATGGGTGAGTGACTTAAACATAAAGAAGGAAACCATAAGTAAATTGGGTAAACACAGAATAGTATACATGTCAGACCTTTGGGAGGGGAAAGGCTTTAAAACCAAGCAAGATATAGAAAGAATCACAAAATGTAAAATAAATAATTTTGACTACATCAAACTAAAAAGCTTTTGTACAAACAAAACCAATATAACTAAAATCAGAAGGGAAACAACAAATTGGGAAAAAATCTTCATAGAAACCTCTGACAAAGGTTTAATTACTCATATTTATAATGAGCTAAATCAATTGTACAAAAAATCAAGCCATTCTCCAATTGATAAATGGGCAAGGGAAATGGATAGGCAGTTCTCAGATAAAGAAATCAAAACTACTAATAAGCACATGAAGAAGTGTTCTACATCTCTTATAATCAGAGAGATGCAAATCAAAACAACTCTGAGGTATCACCTCACACCTAGCAGATTGGCTAACATAACAGCAAAGGAAAGTAATGAATGCTGGAGGGGATGTGGCAAAGTAGGGACATTAATTCATTGCTGGTGGAGTTGTGAACTGATCCAACCATTCTGGAGGGCAATTTGGAACTATGCCCAAAGGGCGACAAAAGAATATCTACCCTTTGACCCAGCCATAGCACTGCTGGGTCTGTACCCCAAAGAGATAATGGACACAAAGACTTGTACAAAAATATTCATAGCTGCGCTCTTTGTGGTGGCCCAAAACTGGAAAACGAGGGGATGCCCATCAATTGGGGAATGGCTGAACAAACTGTGGTATATGTTGGTGATGGAATACTATTGTGCTCAAAGGAATAATAAAGTGGAGAAGTTCCATGGAGACTGGAACAACCTCCAGGAAGTGATGCAGAGCGAGAGGAGCAGAACCAGGAGAACATTGTACACAGAGACTAATACACTGTGGTATAATCGAACGTAATGGACTTCTCCATTAGTGGTGGTGTAATGTCCCTGAACAACTTGCAGGGATCCAGGAGAAAAAAACACCATTCATAAGCAAAGGATAAACTATGGGAGTGGAAACACCGAGAAAAAGCAACTGCCTGAATACAGAGGTTGAGGGGACATGACAGAGGATAGACTTTAAATGAACACTCTAATGCAAATACTATAAACAAAGCAATGGGTTCAAATCAAGAAAACATCTAATGCCCAGTGGACTTACGCGTCGGCTATGGGGGGTGGGGGGGAGGAAAAGAAAATGATCTATGTCTTTAACGAATAATGCTTGGAAATGATCAAATAAAATATATTTAAAAAAAAAAAAAAGAATATTCATAGCTGCACTCTTTGTGGTAGCCAAAAATTGGAAAATGAGGGGATGCCCTTCAATTGGGGAATGGCTAAGCAAATTGTGGTATATGTTGGTGATGGAATACTATTGTGCTCAAAGGAATAATAAAGTGGAGGAATTCCATGGAGACTGGAACAACCTCCAGGAAGTGATGCAGAGCGAAAGGAGCAGAACCAGGAAAACATTGTACACAGAGACTAATACACTGTGGTATAATCGAACGTAATGGACTTCTCCATTAGGGTCAATGCAATGTCTCTGAACAATCTGCAGGGATCTAAAAAACACTATTCATAAGCAGAGGATAAACTGTGGGAGTAAAAACACCGAGGAAAAGTAACTGCTTGACTACAGGGGTGGAGGTGATAGGACTGAGGAGAGACTCTAAATGAACGCTCTAGTGCAAATACCAACAACATGGAAATGGATTCAAACCAAGAACACATGTGAAACCCAGTGGAATTGTGCACCGGCTATGGGAGAAGTGGGGGGGGGGGGAAGGAAAAGATAATGATCATTGTTTCCAATGAATAATGTTTGTAAATAACCAAATAAAATAATGTTTAAAAAAAAAGAATTAAAAAGAAGAATAAATCAAAGGGGCAGCTAGGTGACTTGTTGAGTTGAGAACCAGGTCTGGAGATGGGAGATATTAGATTCAAATCACTTAATCCTCATTGTTTCACCCTTACCACTCTTCTATTGTGGAATCCAATACATGGAATTGATTCTAAGATGGAAGATAAGAGTTTAAAAAAAAAGAGTATAGTTCTAAAGATTCACACTTTCTCTTCCAAAAGAAGTCTGTAACAAGTATAAGCAGGCTCTCAAATTGGGAGGGAGGATATTTTCTATAAGGATTATATGACTATTGAGAAGAATGAATCAAAATTAAAAAAAATAATTAACTGTTGTGGGAGGGTGAATGCTGGTTCTTGCTCAAAGAATTGTAGCTCAGACTCATTCATCTGAAAGAATGAATGTTTATTCAAGGATATTATAGATAATGTGGCCAGGGTGATGGAAAAAGCACAGGATGGTGGAATGGCCCTGTAGCTAGAGACTGGCTGCACCTGGGATGGAATTGTAGCAGCTCCAAGATGGAATTCAGATTGCTAAATTTATTGAGAGTCTTGGGAATTGTCCTCCCCCCATCCTTGGGAATTCTCTATCCTCCCTCAGATTATTGCTCCCCTGAGCATTCTAGGGGGGTGTTTCAGGCTCAAAAGCAGAGAAAGGGTCAGGAAAAGAGGAAGGGGACATGTACAGGTCTTGGAGAATTTTCCTTAATCATAAAAATCTTCCCTTAATTGCATAGATTCCAAATGAACATGGGTGATGCTGCCTCTCATGTCCTGTTTAACATCCCTGGCCTTTCAGGGTACTTGGGTATCCTTTCTCAGTTTTGCAAGCTCTTATCAACAGAAAGAAAGTCATAATATTATCTGTGAACTTTCTAGTTTTGCTTGGATGTTCCTCCTTCCTTCAGTATTGGAATGTCAAATGTCAGACAAGCCCTTGTCAACTGGGAGTAGGACATAGAAAAAGCACAATTATAACTTGCAAAATCTACTAACTAGAAAAAAAGGCATAAGACCTCCAAGTACCATTTAAAAAAAAAAGGATTTCAAAGCACCATTTCTCATTATTTCTTACTGCACAATCACATAGAAGGGTACACAGCTTAGAAGGGGAAATGGTAAACCTTAACCAGATAATGAATTTCTTAAAAGCTAGATTAGACCAAACAAAAATCAGTGACTCTAGAAGAGAGTAAGAAATAATAGAACAAAATCAAAGACTAAAGAAATAGAATAAAATGAATGTGGCTTATATTATTAAAAAAAATAAACTAACCTGGAAAACAGATAAAGACGAGTTCACTTAAGATTTATTAGTTTGAGAATAGAGTTAAAATGGAGAAATAGAAGATATCACAGTAAACTCTTCCACACAAAACTTTTCTTAAAAGAACCAGTAGATCCACCAGCTGAATTTTTATGGCAAAATCCAAGGGAAAGCAAAGAGAGCTAAAAAAACTGTCTGCCCTTTGATCTAGCCATAGTACTGCTGGGTTTGTACCACAAAGAGATAATAAGGAAAAAGACATGTACAAAAATATTCATAGCTGCACTCTTTGTGGTGACAAAAAATTGGAAAATGAAGGGATGCCCTTCAATTGGGGAATGGCTGAACAAATTGTGGTATATGTTGGTGATGGAATACTATTGTGCTCAAAGGAATAATAAAGTTGAGGAATTCCATGGGGACTGGAACAACCTCCAGGAATTGATGCAGAGTGACAAGAGCAGAGCCAGGAGAACATTGTACACAGAGACTGATACACTGTGGTACAATCAAATGTAATGGACTTCTCCATTAGTGGCAATGCAGTGATTCTGAACAACTTGGAGGGAACTCTGAGAAAAAATACTATCCACATTCAGAGGAAAAACTGTGAGAGTAGAAACTCAGAAGAAAAACAATTGTTTGAATACATGGGTCATGGGGATATGACTGGGGATGTAGATTCTAAATGAACATCCTAATGCAAACACCAATAACATGGAAATAGGTTCTGATCAAGGACACAAGTAATACCCAATGAAATTGCGCGTCGACTACGGGAAGGATGGGTGCAGGGGAGGGAGGGAAATAATGTGATTATTGTAACCAAGGAATAATGTCCTAAATTGACTAAATAAAACAAATTAATAAGTAAATTAATTAATTTTTAAAAATCCAAGGGAAACTCTCAGAGAACCATTTTTCCCAAGCCAGTTTGGCATAAGGAGCCTGGGAGAACAATTATCACTGGGATGGGGTCTGGTTAGAGGTCCAGGGCCTCGTAGTAACATTCTACCATATGGGGACTGAAAGAAGATGGAGACTGTGCACTAAGACAAAGACCCTAGACCTATGCACCATGACCTCATTCTAGATAAATGAACATGTTCAAACTGCCAGATTTATTGCTCTCTACTCAGGTTCAGGTCACAGATTAGGATGGAATAAGAAGGCCACATGTGGTCAGGGATAGCATTCCAGGTTAAGAAGTGGTTAAGACTGAATAAAGATTATTTATTGGGCAAATTCAATAAATAAACTATAATATAATATAAATATTCATTATTGAGGAATAAATTCAGAAACAAGTGTCTGCTATATGGCTCTGAACTTAGTTGTGGAGAAAGGTCTTAGTTTCAGCCTCTAGTTCAGTTTGAAGACTGTAGTGAAGCAACTTGGGCAAAAATCTCAGGCTAACAGGCATGGAATATAATATTCCACAAGGCAAGGATCTAGGACTTCAACCAAGAATCTTCTACTCATGAACTGAGTATAATACTCCAGGGGAATAAATATACAAAAGAGAACTTCCAGGCATTCCTGATGAAATGGTCAGAGCTGAAATGAAATTTCATTGATCAAAGGAAAAGAAAAAACTCCAGGGACTCAGTTGAATTAAATAGATCACATTTCTGCATGAGAAAGTGTTAAGGAGTATGTTTAAGATACTTATGATACAAGAGATATTTAAGGTACCTAAGATACTAATGTTAATGAAGAGAAACAATGGAATTAAACTGGTTGCATTATTTCATAAGTTGATAACTAAGATATTTAAGATATCTATGATGCTTTGAGTGCCTAAATGACTTAGGATACTGAATCTGTGGAAGAAACTTGAGAACTTTATATTGGGGCAGTGAATAGTGTTAGATTTATTTGTGTTTGGACTATGAATATTTAATGTGTGGTCACCAGGGATTTAAATTTCTAAATCCCAAATGAATTACTTAAGTAAAATAAATTTATGGTAGTTTATTTACAATAGAGGGAAGATATTAAGGAATGAAAGAGAGAGTAAAAACTCTGGCTCCTCTGAACCAGTTAGAAATTTCTAAGCCCCAACCAGGGGAAGAGAGTCTCAAGATGATAAGCCTTTCCTGGAGGCTTCATGCCTAGAGAAAGGCAGGGTCACTAAGTCAGCCTTTCACTCACCTATGATGATCATCTAAATGAAAAGAGGTCCAGGTGTCACTCCTCAAGTGTCTGTCTCCAGTCTCTCCTCCAAGTCCAACTCCGAGTCAGAGATCCTTCATCCAACTCAAAACTCGAATCAAATATATCTTTTCTTCTGGTCTTTCATCCTCTTTTTAAAGAATGGTTTTCTCTTGTGTCACCTCCCCTAAATTTCACGTCTTCCAATCACAGCAGATGTTTTTCTCCAGGACTGCCCACTCTTTAGTTCTCAACTTCTTTAGTTAGATTATATCTTTTTGGGTTACTTAACACCTTTTTTGGTAAGCTCACCATTTGTAGTTACTTAACACCTTTTTGTGGTTAAAATGGGTAGATGTACTTCAAATACTGAGTTATCACCTTTTTGTAGATTAAAATCTAAAAATATATTGTGGATTATAATTCTAGCTTCACTATAAAGGAAGAGCTAAGTATCTTCATTGTTACAATCAGGAGTTAGCTAAATCCAATCTTCACAAAAGGAGCACATATAGACAGAGCAGGGAGTAAGTTGAATATGACTGGATGATATTTTTAAAAAATCAAGGGATAAGAAAGAAAAAAGTAAAGGAGAGGAAATCAAGGGTAAATTATCTCACATGAGGAGGCATGTAAGAATCAATACAGTGAAGGGAAAGAGGGCTATATAACAGTCAATGCATGAATCTTACTCTCATTGGAATTGGTACAATTAATCCCATGGAATTGGTTCAAAGTCAGAATAAAATCCACATAGCTATAGAAACCCATCTTACACTGTAGGAAAGTAAGAAGGGAGGGATAACAAGAAAAAAGGAGCTCAGACAAAATTCAGGATAAATGTAGGGAGGCAGTAGTTAGAAACAAAAATATTGGTGAGCAGGAAAAGACTGAAAGGAGAGGAAGAGAAAGATAAATAGGGGGGAAATAATGTGAAAGAAAACATATCGCAATCATAACTGTAAATGGGAATGGGAATGAATGCATAAAGCAGAACAAGATAGCAGAGTTGTTTAAAAGCCAGAATCTCACAATATACTGTCTACAAGAAACTGAAGCATGACAATCAATTGGGGAGTGGCTGAACAAGTTATGGTTTATAATTGTAATGGAATACTATTACATCATGAGAAATGACAAACAATATATGATCAACAAACAAAACAAAATATGGAAAGATATAAGAAGTGATACAAAGAAGCAGAACCAGGAGAATGTTGTACATAGTAACAGCAATAAAGTCAATGATCAATTGTGAATGACCTAACTATTATGGACAATGCAAGGATCCAGGACAGCTCTAAGGGACTCATGATGAAAAAGGCTAATCACTGCTATAGAAGGAACTGACAAAGTCTGAATGCAGGCTGAAGCATAACATTCTTCACTTTATTTCCTCCATGAATTTTTGTCTAGTCTAAGCAATATGTGTCCTCTTAAACAACATGATGATCATGGAAATGTGTATTATATAATAACACATGTACCATCCATATCATCTTACCTGCCATCTTAGAGAAAGGGAAGGGGTGCTAGGGAGGGAAAAAACATGAATCAAAAAATATCAAAAAAAAGATTATTGAAAATTGTACTAAAGTGTCATCTGGAAAAAAATAATTTAAAAAGGGCAATGAAAAAGTTAAATAAGAAAGAACAAAATCTTTGGGGTAGACTTAAACAGATCTGAAATCAAAGGGCACTTTCCACTGATGTTTCCTGTTTCTTAACTGAGCTGTGACTTTGGAATATAACTAACAGATAAAGATTGCTCTGTAAAGAAGCATAAATGCCCAAATCATATTATAATTAAGCATATAGAGGGAGATTTATTGACTAAGCAATCCTTGATCAGCAATGATTTCACAAAGTGATGTCTTGACTGCAAGTGAATTGGATTTAAGTGAAGTAGAATTGCACAGTCATAAGCCTCACTTTCACTTTCAAAGCCATCAAAGTCTAATGACAAGACAAAAGTCAGGATGATTGGGGGTGGCGGGGGATGCAGTGGATGACCTTGGCATTTTCCATGTGTAGCCAAGCCCTAAGCTCTCCACAGCACCTGCTTCAGTCACCTTTGTGGCCATTGGAATGAATTGCTTTCATCTGCGCATTCTACTGAGGGTTTGGGATAGACAGTTCCTTAACTTACTGTCTGGTTTGATGTCTGTCAGTTACCCTCAACCTGGTTTAGCCCAACTTCCTTTATGGTTTTACCAGTGTGGCAGTTGCACCTACAGGTGATAGTTCAGTGAAAGATATACACCAAAGGTGGATGAGCAACCCTGAAAAGGGCTCAGCAAACCCTCATACCAGAAACAGTAGTCCTTTCTGAACAGCTATAATCCATCATTTTATATCTTATAAAAAGAGTGAGAACTTGAGTTGAGAGATTTATTTGTAGACTTTGTAGAGAGTATTAATGGAAGTGACCCATTCACGGTGTGAAAGAGGAATTGGGAAAGCATGCAAAAGCCATAGAGAAATTATAAAGCATGCAGCAAGACAAGAAGCTGGAGATTGATCAGCTGTCAATCAAAGGAAGATTCCATTTGGAATACAGTTGAAGGCAAGAGCCAACTGCTGATTGATTTCTGGGCTTCTTGGCTGATCGTGGTGACTTTGAAGGAAGAAGCTGGGTTTATCTCTGGGACTTGGGATAATCAAGCTGGAGGTGGCCTGGCTGATTTGAAGGCAGAAGAAAAAGGATGATAGTCCATATATCTCTCTCTGACTTGCTCTGTTTCATGGTAGTGACTGAATTGTCATTTTCTCTCAATATCCTCCAACCTAAGACTCACTGTAGATAATAGGACAATCCCCAAACCTCTTACCTCCAACCTCCATCTTTTCCTGTTTTCTCCAATAAACCTCTACTTGAGATAAAGAAGAGAAAAGAGTATTTCCTCTGAAACATCATAGCTCACTCTGAGTGACTTAGAAGGAGGCTGAAGAAGAAAGGGGGGAGGAAGAAGAGAGAGGCTGAAGAAGAGGCTAGAAGAGGGAAAAAGGGATGTATAGAGGGAGGAAGGTAGGCAAAAGAAGATAACTACCTAATCCATTAGTTATCATTTACCCATCAAATATACTCCCTCCAATATTATCTATTACAATTTGGCACCCTGGGCTGACTGAACTTTACAATCTCCAAAATTAACAGCAAGATGTTTAAAAACGCAAGTGCTCTGTGGGGTAGTTGTTTTGGCAGCCATTATGGCTTACTGGATTTATAACATCCTATACAGTAAAATGACCACCATGGTTGTATTTGGTTGAATACCTGAGCAACACCAAGATGCTCATACTACATTGGCCATTCCAAAAAGAAACTAACCTCTGGCATATTATGACTCAAGTTTATATCATTTCCATGGCTGCTATATAGACACCGACTTATTTGAAGAACATCTATACATTTCTGATCCCTAAACAAACAACTAAGATAATGGTGGTGGATAATAACTTGAAGATGTTATTAAGAACATGTCTGAAGAATTTATCAAGGCAAAAGGGCTAGACCAGATCAAGGACAAGAGAAGTGGCCAGACAGATAGTGCACCCAAAGAGAAAGACAGAAAGGCAAAGAAAACAAAGGCTAATGCACAGGGAAATGATAGTGACAAGGACACTAAGCCTGATAATGAACCTGAGAAAAAATTTTCCACTAAAGGATGTGACTAAGTTATCAAGTACAGCTGGTGTGTTACATTCAAAGGTGCATAGACAGTTTACATCCCAGGAGCTTGATTCCCTGAAGAAACGGGTTCCAAAACTTATCGATCAGCCCTATAAGACTCAGACAGAACTCAAATGTGCTTTCCGGATTTTTTACCCAGATTTCCAAGATGTAGAATTTCTCTTGTCTGAACTGTTCAGCACCCATGAGCATCACCAATTCATTGAAAAGACTAGGTCAGAAAACAACTTGACTAGTTGGCCCACAGAGGAGCAAAGGGAAGACCTTGATTTTGCTAATCCCACCAGCATGACCTACTTAAGGAAATATACCCCCTCCAATATTATCTATTATAACAGCTTCTAATGTTAGCATGAAGAAGTGCTTATACCTTAATGTTCTTTGAAGAGGTATGAAGTACTTTCATTGGCTTGGTGGAATTATAGGGCAATTAGACATTGTCTATCCAAGGATCAACTACATTCCTATTGCCCTCTAAAAGAAAGTCAGTCAACTCTGTAGGCTCTAGGTAGTCATCCAAGGCAGAAGGAACTCTTCCAGTTGAGAAAGATTCATCATTAGAAATTGAGAAGTATCTAGTCAGAGAAGAACCCAATTCTTGAAAAGAAATCAGTCTACTTTGTATAGGGGAGAAGCAATTTCTCTCTCTTTCCTTGCCCCCTTCATTGACAATGATATTTTGCAGTGTAGCAATTCATGCAGTAAGAAATACTGTAACCATTAGAAAGTAGGACCAGGAAATCTAGCTCTCAAATAGAGATTTAACCCTAGGAGTTGGATGTTGGTCTTCAGAGAGGAATCAACCCTGGTAGCTCACCTGCACCAAAGGGGAAACATGAGATGTGTAGAGAAAGATAATGGGGACTTGAAATTACATTGGCTATGTGTTTTTTCCAAACGTTTGCCTCTCTCTCTACTAGTATATTTTATGTGTGTATATCCATTTATCCTGCTAATGCTATATTTATAAGTAAGTGTATCCTAGGTTGATGGGTGAAACATTTTATCACTAATGTTTGTGTTATGCCATTTTAGTACATAAATGCTTTTGCTTTGAGGTAATTATGGCAGCTAGCTGACTTTTGAAGGTAAAACCACAGATAGGGGTTCTTGAGCTAAATCATCAAATGTGTGGATCCATAGAACACCATGAACCTGCAATAGTTATTCCCTGGCAGCTTTTCTCTCACATACAGAACCTGAGAGTATGAGCTGGTGGGTATTCCTGTGGGAGGGAAACATGAAAAAAATTATAAATATATATGATATTTTTTAAAAAGCCATAGCAAGGCAATTAATATGCTCAAATTTTCTTAATCTAAGTTTTGTTGTCAACCTAAAGTATTTCTGGATAATTTTCTGCAATGATTTCTTGAAGTATAGTATTTCGAACTTTTTTTTTCCTTTTAAACATTATTTTATTTGGTCATTTTCAAACATTATTCATTAGAAACAAAGATTATTTTCTTTTTCTTCGAACTTTTCACGAAGGTTTTTTTTTTTTTAAACCCTTACCTTCTGTATTCAAATCAATACTGTGTATTGGTTCCAAGACAGAAGAGTGGTAAGGGCTAGGCAATGGGGATTACGTGACTTGCCCAGGGTCACACAGCTGGGAAGTGTCTGAGGCCAGATTTGAACCTAGAACCTCTCATCTCTAGGCCTGGCTCTCAATCCACTGAGCTACCCAGCTGCCCCCATGAAGGTTTTTTGAAGAAGAATTATAATCATCATTCTTCATGAATTCCTTACATGCAATTTTGCCTGCTCACTAAAATTTATTTGTATCCTCTAAAACAATACTAATGATGCTTTACTTGAATCGCCCCATAGTCTCACCTGAGATTAAACAAAGCAATGCTTTCCTTTCTGGTTTCATGTCTGATATTATAAACAAGTTCCTTTTCACAACCTATTTAATGTCCCTCTTTTTTTTCACATTTTTGTGCTTTTTTTCATTGGTGATTTAATTGTTTAAATTGTCCCCCACGCAAAGTGCTAAAGTTCTGTCTAGTTTCTAAGTACAAGAAGGCTATGATGTCCCTCATGGAGAAATTATCTATACTCAATAAACTCTGTTCAGGCGTGAATTACAGTGCTGTTCACTAAGGCGTCAATGTTAATGAATCAATAATATAGCATATCTAGAAAAAGGAGGAGAAAATTCATCCATCTGAATCTGTATGTGAGGCTGTTGCAGAAAGTGCTGAAATAAATGTGACCAGAAGCTTGCGGAAACCTAACCCTGTATTTCCCCAGGAGCACTGGTTCAGTTTCACTAATTCAGTGTTTACTGAGACTTTATAGAACATAACTACCACAAATGATGAGCATCAACTATATTTTTTTTCATTCTATCTTCAAGCTCAGTATCCCCTAAGGCCCTGTCCTGGGAACTTTTCTCTTTATTCTATTTCACTTGGTGATCTAATCAGCTCCCATTGATTAAATTATTGTCTCCATGTAAAGGTTCTCAGATCTAATTTATCCAGCCCTCACTTCTCTCCTGGTTTCCAGTCTACATCTGCAACTGCCTCTTGGAGATCTCAGACTGGATGTCCCATAGGTATCTTAAACTCAACACTTCCAAAACGGAATTCCTTATCTCTTTCCCCAAACCCTCCTCTCCTCCTACCTTTTCTGTTACTGTCAAGGGCACCTCCATCCTCCTTGTCCTCCAGGCTTACAAACTGTCATCTTTGATTTCTCATTCTCTCATTCTCTATTTCCAATCAATAAGTTGCCAAATCCTATTGCTAACCTTCACCACATTTCTCACCCATATCCCATATCTCTCCTTACCCTGGTGCAGTCCCGCATCATCTCATGCCTGAATTATTTGAATAGTTTTCTGCTTAGTTTTCCTGCCTCAAGTCTTTCTCCACTCTGGACCACCCTCACATTTAGCTGTCAAACTGATCATCCCAAGATGCGGATGTGACGATATCACTCCTCTAGCCAATAAATTTCCTAATATCTACATTATCAAATTTGAAATCCTCTTTTGGCTTTCTTTCAAAGCACTTCATGCCCTGGCCCCTTCCTATATTTCCAGGCATACACTCTGTGATCTAGTGTTCTTGTTCTCCACAACACACTCCATCTTTCAGCTTTGGCATTTTTACTGGTTAGATCTTTTCCATTTCTAAAATGCTCCTGTATTCCCCGGCTTCATTCAAGTCTCAGTGAAAACCCCACCTTCTACAAGAAGCCTTTCCTAGGCCTTCTTAATGTTATCAGTAGGAGCTTAATGTTTATTGATCTATTGACTGACTAGTGCCTCCCCACAGAGATTATCTCCAATTTATCCCCTATGTATCTTCTTTGGGCATAGTTGTTTAAATGTTGTCTGCCCCATTAGAGTCTGAGATCCTTGAGAGCAGGGACTACTTTTTGCCTTTCTATTTCTAGCACTTATCATAATGCTTGACACAGTTGTTGTTTGTCCTTTATGGGTAGTTTGTCTGTTTGCTTTTGTTTTTTAAACTCTTACCTTCTGACTTAGAATCAATACCATGTATTGGTTTTAAGGAAGAAGAGCAATAAGGGCTAGGCAATGAGAGTTAGTGACTTGCTCAGTCACACAGCTAGGAAGTGTGTGATGTCAGATTTGAACCCAAGACCTTCCATTTCTAGGCCTGGGTCTCAATCCAGTGAACTACCTAGCTACCCCTTTGTCCTTTGTTTTTGAAAAGGATCAGTGACATCATTAGATAAAGACTTCTGCATGAATTGGAATTCTAAGGCAGTCCTACTAAGTCATCACCATCACTCTTTCTTCCAGTCATCCAAGTCCAATGATAAGACTGGATCATCAGGATGACTGGTGATCACCTGGGATGCAGTGGATGATCTTGATGTCTTCAATATATGACCATGCTTTAAGACCTCCACAATGTATGCTTCAGCTGCCTTCATGACTATTGAAACAAATTGTTCTTATCTGCCCATTGCTTCGGATGGGGAGGGGGGGAGGGAAATCTTCATGTGTTTGGGATAGATATCCCCTAACTCATGTGGCCCATTGGTTACTCATAACCTGATTTAATCCATCTGTTGAGATGGTTTACAGGGTTTGAGCACTGTGCATGCTATAGCACATAGAAAATATTAAGTCTGTGTTGGCAAACCCATGGCACACATGCCAGAGGAGTTGCTCCCTTCCCCATCTCCACTGTGCTGAGGACATTTCTCACATCATCTGCCCCTCTGCCCAGCAGCCCAATGGGAGTGCTTCCTCCCTCCCCTGTCTGGGATAAGGGGATGGCTCACATGTTGCATGAGGGTTGCAGCGTGGGTATTTAGTCTCTAAAAGGTTCCCCAACACTGTATTAAATGAATGCATATTGACTTGACATAATATTCTTGTGTTCTAGAGCTTGTTTGTATTCTTTCAATCTTTTTTGTTTTTAAATTTCCATTTTTGCTCTTTTCTTTCTGCTTCTCCATTTTTTATATTCAAATTTAATGATCTTTTTCAGAACATTGATTGATATGAACAGTGTCTCTGTCTTTTGTTCTAATTTCTCTAGTCTGTGGTTAGAGCAGAACAACGAATAAGAGAGCTAGATTTGGAATGAGGATGATCTGAGATTGCCTCAGATATTTACTAATTACATGACCTTTGACAGGTCACTGTCTCTGCCTTGGTTTCCTCAGTTGTAAAATGAGGATAGTAATAGCACTTACTTCACAGGGTTTGGGGGGAATTAAATGAGAAAACCTATGTATAGTAATGTTCAATCATGAAAGCACCTTATATAACTCATATTGTTATTAATAAATCTGTTTATTTCTGCCTTAAGAAATTTAATTTCTCTCATTTTAAAAATATTTTCACTCAATTCTCTGATTATTCTTCTAAACATTTTTGGAGTTTTCCCACTGCATTTTCAGCAGGAACTACAGAATTTGTTGTATTATCTGCACAGTGAAAATATTGTTATTACCCAGGAATTTTTTTACTCTTTTTTGTTTGTTTCCTTGTTTGCTTTGTTTTGAGGCAGTGCATCATAGTGGAAAGGGCCTGAGTTTTGGAAATAGAAAACAAAGATTCAGAGTCTGTTTCTGACAGTTAGCTGACTGTGACTTTTGGCAAGTCAGATTTGAGTTCTAATCTTCCCTCAGTTTCTGAGCCTCAGTCTCTTCATCTATCAATTTTAAAAATTGGACTAGGTGGCCTATGAGCTCCCCCCTTTAAGCTCTAAATTCTATGATCCTAAGAACCTTTGTTTTGAAGTCCTTATCTGCTAAGATGTTTGCTCGCTTTCAATGTTTCTTCGAATGTTTGCTCACTTCTCCTCCACAGACAGCTTTTATCCATCTAAATCAAATACTGTTGGTTTTTCTATGGTTCCCTTACTGAAAATGTATTTGCTGCCAATCTTTTCCCTTTAAACAACCCAGAACTCTTATCCCCCTTCCCCATTCCTTACTGTTTATTCTCTAATCTTTCAGACCTCTACATTGTAAAATTCTGTTCCCTTCAGAGGATGAGAGTGATCAATAAGGACAATGTTACAGAGAAACCCTAAGGGGGCCTGTCATAGGACCAATTCTCCATTTTTACCAATCCTAAATTCTCCCCACATTTCTGTAACTGGCTTTTTTTTTTCAGTGCTAATACTGGCCCCTGGGGGCTGATTGAGATGGAATGGGGAGAGCCTCCATGGAAACCATTCAAAGGGGTTCACTGAGCAACCTTTGTAATTAGGTCTCTTCTTCATCCTTTTCTTCCTACTTTCTTGGGCTGCCTGTCTCCCCTCCCCACACTCCTACCATAGCACATTCAATATTTTTCATCTTGGCTGCCTACTTTTTCTTCTCCTTTCTTAATTTTCTTATCCCCTAGACTGCGTCTATAGCTTTCCTCTTCCTTCCTGACATGCCCTCTCTTTCTTCAGATTTGGATCTAATCTGATTCACAGATCTCAAGCCCCTCTAGTAGTGAAGTTTTCTAAGGATACTTAGATAAGACAAACTCCAATAGTTTGGTGTCTAAAATATCAGCCTCCATGCCCATTTGTAGGGCTGTCCTAGAACAGTCAGTGATCAGATTAAAGGAGCTGAGGAAGAAGGATGAAAAGGGGCAGAGGCACCTATACTAAGAGACCATCTTTCTAGGATCAAGGGTCATTATGGCAAATTGCAAAGATGTTCAAAGCAAAAGATAGGAGCCTATAAGAGCTGTAGCCACATGAGTTTCAGGGCTATTCCAAGTCAGTGGTATGAATTAAGGTAAGGGTGGTATTGAAGATAGAAATCAAAAATCATGGTAGCACACAGAACCAATGAGCTTCACTCTTTTATTTTCTCTTCTTAAAATTGTTTGGCAGTTCCTTCATTTATCTTGTTGCCATTGATGAACATACTGAGTTTTGGTGCTTTTTAACCTATGATATTTAGCATGATAAGAGGAAGCTGCCCTTAAAATCCATTCGCATCAAACTTCTTGGGATCTCCTTCAGTCAATATATGATGCTTTAGTAAATGCTTTTACTTAAGTCTAGGTGACCAAGGAGAGCAAAGAAAAAAGAAAAAGAATCCATTTGCACCAAAAAATGTATAGCAGCGCTTTTTGTGGCAGCCAAGAATTAGAAACTGAGGACATGGCTATCATTTTGGGAATGACCAAACAAGTTATTGTCTATGAACTTTATGGAATACTATTATGCTATAAGAAATGATGAAGATGATGATTTCCAAAAAATGTGAGAAGACCTAAAATAACTAATATAAAGTGAAATAAGATGGACCAGGAAAACAATGTACAGAATAAGAGCAATACTGTAAAGACATTCAACTGTGAAAGATTTTGTAACTGTGTTCAATGCAAAAGGCTCATGATATTAAATGCTTCCCACCTCCAAAAAACAATCTGAAGGACTTAAGGTACCAACTGAAGCATATTTTCTTTTCCCTTCTTCATTTTTTTATGCCTCTTTTTCCTTTTGGAACATGGCTGATGTGGAAATAGGCTTTGCATGATTTCCTATGTATAATGGTTATCATATTTCTTGCCTTTTCAATAAGTGGGCAGTGAGTGGAGGGGAGGAGAGAATCTGAAATTGAAAACAAAGATAATAAAACTATAATAAAGTCTAAGTGAATAGCAGGTCCATCTACCATTACAGTAATCTAGTCAAAAAAGTAAATATTATGACCTGTTTTTGATGGAACTTTCCATTGATCTATTCTTTGTAGTCATCCCTTCCTTTTCTGAATTATTACTAAGTCTTTGATGCTCTGTTCTAAACTGTTCCCAGAAATTAAGGTTAAGCTCATTGGCCTAGAGTCTACAAGTTCATTCCTTTTTTTGAAAATAAGAACAAACTTTACTCTTCCATTTTCTGTGATCTTTCAACCTTCACTAACAGTAACTTAGTAATCATGTCCACCAGTTCTTTCCAAACCTAAGGATATATTTCATCTGGGCCAGGTAATTTTAATTCATCAAAAGCATTTGGCCCCCTCTTACTGTTTTCTCACTTACAAAGTCCCTGACAAAGAGTCTATCATTTTTGTATTTTAAATCATGATTTAAAAACCCAACTTTCAGTCTTTGACTCAATATTCCTATTCAATTGTCCATTTCTCACATCATTTACTTTCTTTCTCTTTCTTTAATGCTTTTAATGAGTAGGAGAGAAGAAAATATGACCTCCTTAGCTCCCTGTTAGCCATTTTTGTACCATCATTTCCTATAAAAAAAAAAAGCTATTCTCCTTGGCAAAGATAGCAGAAACTAGATCATAAGAGCAACTCTACTTTATCTCTATTATGAGTTATCATCATCCCATCTGCCCCAAGTAGTAGTTTTTTTTCTTCTTTGATCCTTCTTTTCCTCTCAATATAGCTTTAAAACAAAACAAAATACTAACCCTTTCAGTTACTTCAATTTTCTTTGCCAGGCTCAACTCATCTGAGCTTAAGAAGACCTGACATTATTGTAATAGGACCCTGAAATGCTATTATATTTATTTTCCATTGCCTGCCTTTGTTCTTATTTTCTGTATTTCTTTTAGAAATCTGTGTTGGTTGTTGAGTTCTTTGTGTGCACATATTAGGCTTTTCAAACAATCACCATTTTCCCTCTTCAGTGAAAATATTTCCCTTTGTACATTCCTGTGATTCTAGTTCATGGGATCTTAGCATTCCTTTCTCTGTACATTTTGAAATCTATTAGTTTCATCCCTGGGATTTATGAGATTATATTCAACTTTCTCTTCCTCCATCACAAACTATAGCATATAGATACTTGTCCCCAAGCTTCCTGACATTTCTACCTCAGCAAAGAGAATTCATCTTTTAGTAAAAATCAAATTCAGAATATAATTTCCTGGTGTTGGTTCTTCCACCTTTTGAAGAATAAAATTATCATTAAGGCACACCAAGAAGTTATTAACTGCTTTGTTTTTGGCAGAGGGAAAGTTCCAGCAAAAGTCTAGAAAACAGAAGTCCCTTGTCATCACTATGTAATATCTTGGTGCCAGACATATAATCTGTTTTTCCAAAATCCTTACCCATTTCCTTTTTTCAATTCTAGCTTAACTTTTTCTTTTTCACCACAAAGTGTTTCTTTTTTCTTCAACTCTACCATGAGGGAGTTAAAAAAACAACATTCCTCTATTGTCTATGTCTAGAAACGTGTGGCTCATTCTGCTGATTTAATCCATCACTCTTCTGTCAGGAGGAGTGCAGCATTCTTCAGCTTTGGTCTTCAAGAATTATGGCTGACCTTTGCATTGATCAATGTTCTTAAGTCTCTCCAAATTGTTTGTTTTTACAATGTTGTTATAGGATAAATTGTTGTCTTAGTTCTGCTCACTTTCTAGCCAAGTTTTCCCAAATTTTTCTGTAACAATCTTTTTTTTAAAATGATACCTTATAGCCTGATAGTATCCCATTATATCCATGTGCTATAATTTGCTTAGTCATTTTCCAGCTGATGGTAACCCATTTGTATTCAGTTTTTCACCATTCCAAAAAGACCTCTTTTGCTCCTATGAATATTTTCAATATGTGAGTCCCCCATGGAATTAATTCCTTGACTATCACAATTCATGAAACAAAACAAAACACAAAATGGCCCTCAATTCTGTTGGCAGTAATGGTGGCAAAATGGTAGAAAGGAAGTAGAAAGTTCTGAGAATGGTAGTTTTTAGGCTATCTATAAACCTTCATTTAGCTTTCATCATTCTAAACATGAGCTCTTTCCCAAGGCCTTGCACAGTGCATGGCACAGGGTTTGGTGCTTAATTAAATGCCTGGTGAATTGACCCATAAGCTGATATACTACTGGAGGAATTAAATAAATCCATTTTGACATTCTGGCTATCAGTGAAACCAGAAGACTTAAAGAAATTGCAACTAAACAGGAGAATGGTTCACAGATTCCCCTTGGAAAAGCAAATATAAGAATTAGTAGAATTGGTTTCATCATGTACCCAAAGGCAACAAAGCAGAAATATCATTTAATTCTGCCTTTAACAATGAGAAAAGCAAGACCCAGAAGGGAGAGGATAGGGATGTGACCTGTTCAAAGTCATGCAGCTAGTTAAGAGGAGGTGGGTCTACTTCTCCCAACAGAAAAGTATTTTTTCTCTTTCCCACAATTGAGTTGAAGTTATCCACAAATATTTTCAGTACTTTTCCAACTTCTTCACTTTGCCCTTCTGTCTGTGTCAATACTTTTCGTAACCAGGTCACATTTGCCCATACGGATTAGAAGCAATAGGAACACTCCAGCGCTTTTCAAAGAAAGATCAGATCACTTGGCAAAAGTAGCGTAGCTTTCAAGCAGCCATTTAAGTCCTATGATTTGTAGAACTGCCTTCTCTGGAAATCCTTAAGAGCCTGGAATTGTTGAGGTGAAACCTGCCTAAATGAGAGGGATAGCTAAGATTTTCTTTTGACATCCCTTCAGTGAGAGTCTCAATGATTCCATTTGTCCATACCAAAAAGTTCAAAACTCAAAGCAAACTACTCTGCTCTTTTTTATTTGGATCAAATAAGCTACACTCTTCTCTGGTTTCCACTCCCCAAAAGGTAGCCATACCCTCCTATTTACTGTTAAAAAGGCCAAGCTAGAGGCCATGGACCTGTATTCCATGACAAAATGGTACTTCTGAGTGCCATAAACCATTTTTTTCCTATTCAGAGACAGAGATATAGACCGAGAGAGACACAGGGATATTCATAGATCACTGTAAGACAGCTCTAAGAGCAAAACAGAGGAGTTTAGCTACACAAGAGTCTGTAATAATGCACTGAATTATTTATGGAATCTACAAATCCTTGAAAACAAGCTCTTAAGGGCAAGGACTAATGAAAAAGCTGAATTTAACTTTGTATCAGGTATAGCAGAGGAGGTGCTATTTATTCATTACTCTTCTGTCAAACTATTAGAAGCTAGTACCTGGTGAATATAATGCAAATAAAAAGATGGAACAAACAGCGAATAATGCAATCACAAAACCTTTCAAGGACAGAGTAAACCAATGAGGCTAATCATCACCAATTATGATACATGGTCTCTCAAGAATAGTTCACAGAAATAGGACCATAGAAGAAAGAAAAGAAAATGTCAGCGTAGGAAGGGACCACAAAAGCCATCCAGATTAAACTTGAAGCTCAATAAGAATCCCTATCTACCCTATTTGTGGCAAGCCTTGACTTGAAGACCTCTAGGAGGGGGTAAATCACTCTTTTCTAAGAAAGTCCCTTCTTTGGGAAAAGAATACCCCCAGAAAATCATACAGGAGCCTGCTTTGGATGGCCATTAGTCTTTAATTGGTTTATTTAATAAATAACCAGTAGAATATAAGCTCTTTGAGGGTAAGGACTCATTTTTTTTGTTTTCCCTTTTTATCCTCAGTGGTTGGCAAAGTGCCTGGCACATTGTAAGTGCTTGATAAATGCCTACTTTGGGGTCAGATATAGTGAGAAAAAGAAAGAAAGGAAGGAAGGAAAAAAGAAAGAAAATACATTGCATGTAGCATGTACCTTCTGAATGTTCTAGTTTCTTTACATGTTGTTCCCTCTTGCCCATTAAAATGGAAACTCCTTAAGGGCAAGAAATTTTCTTTTTGACTTTCTTTGTGTCCCTAGTACTTCTGGTCAAGAGGCAAACAACCCACAAGCAGCACATCCTGGTGCAAAGAGCCAAATGTGGAGCCAGAGGACTGGGTTTCAAATTTTATCTCTACCTCTTTCTATCAGTGTGACTTTGAGTAAGTCACTTCACAAACCTATGCCTGTTTTCTCATTTATAAAATGAAGTGACTGGGATAAATGATCTCTATCTAAGGCCTTTTGAATTAAATTATATTCTAAATTCTATTACTTTGTATTTCTAATGCCTTGCTTCCTTCAAGGAGTTTACAATCCAATAAGAGGGAGTAATACATGTATATATTTAAATAAAAATGCAGAGTTAAACAAGATCTTAGCAACTATCTAGTCTCACCCCCCCCCAATTTTATAAATAAGGGAATTGAGGCTTTGAGATTTATATGAGTCGATCATGAAGAATTCATCAAACCTGTACTATATATTCCAGAAACTGTACTAAGCTCAGGGACTCAAAGGAAGACAAAAAAACAAACAAACAAACAAACAAAAACACTTCCTGCCTTCAAGGAGTTGACATTCTAATGGGGAAGGCAACATTCAAAGAAATAGGTAGTCACAAGGTATATATAGAATATATGGAATTAAAGAGTAAGTTAAGTAGAGGATAAGACTCTAACAAGTGGCAAGACCAGGAATGATCTCCTACAGAAGTGGACATTTGAAGTGAGTCTTTAGGAAAGGTGGAGGAATAGAAGAGCACTCCAGACTCTTGGAAAAACCATTACAAAAGCACAGAGATGGGAAATGGAATGTTAAAGGTAGAAAATAGCAAGTAGACCAATGTAGCAAGATTATAGAATAAGTAAAAGAAAATATAAAAGGACTACAAAAATGAAGATGAGTCTAGGGTATAAAAAGCTTTAAATGACACAGATGGGATTTTAAGTTTGATCTTGGAGATAATAAGGAGCCCCTGGAGGCTTTTAAGTAGGGAGCGACATGGTCAAATCTTCACTTTAGAAAAATCACCTTGGCTGCTGAATGGAAGTAAATATTGGAGTAGGTTGAGACTTGAATCAGAGTGAACAATTAGATGCTGTTGCAGTAATTAAGGTAAGAAATGATGAGGATCTGGACTAGGATGATGACTGTGGGAGTGGAAAGAAGTTAACATATATAGATGGTGTTTTCAAGGTAGAAATGGCAAGTTTTAGAAACTAATTGGATATTTGTAAAGAATACTACTGAAGAGTTAAGGATGTCAGTGAGGTTGGAAGCTTAGGTAACTGAGAGGATTGTGGTTTCCCTCAAAAGAAATCATACAACTTTGAAGCAACCAGGGCTTGGAGGTAATGATAATGAATTCTGTTCTGGACATGTTGAGTTTGAGATGACTGTGGTACATTTAGTTCAATACATTTAGTGGGAAGTTGGAGATCAGAGACTAGAGTCAAACAGAGAAATGGGGCTAGGCATAAAGACTTGAAACTCATTTGAAAAGAGGTCACAATTGAACCCAACATAGCGAATGCAATCACCAATTGAAATAATAGAGAGAAAGGAGAAAAGGGGCAAGGATAGAACCTTGGACAACAATCATAATTAATTTGTGTGACATTGGTAGTACGGATGAAGGAGTATCAAAGGAAACTGAGAAGGATAAGATAAGTAGGAGGGGAACCAAGAGAATGCACTACCATAAAATTCTAGAGATATGAAAGAGGAGAATGTATCTAAGACAAGGGTGCTTAATCAGAGGTCCATGAAGAGAATTCAAAAGAGCCACGAAAATTGATGGAGAAAATTATACCTTAAATAAAAATCAGTGGAAAAAATTACACCTTTATTTCAAAAAATTGCTTTCCTTTATAATCCTACATATTTTATTTTGTTTATTTAAAAGCATCTGAAAAAGGAGTCATAAGTTTCACCGGATTGCCAAAGGGGTCCATGACATAAAGGTTAAGAATCCAGGCTTTAGGAGAAGAGAGTGGATAACAGTGTCAGTGGTTGCAGAGACATCAAGAAAGATGAAGACTGGGGGGAGTGGGGACTTTAAATATGTCAATTAAATGATTTTTTAACTTCAGAAAGAATAGTTTTGGTTGAAGGATAATGTTGTAAGCCAATGTTACCCAATGAGAATATAATTAGTAAATATTACAGTCAGGATTTAGACCTAGCTCCTCTAAATCAAATTGTTTTTCCAATATACCACAAAGAACTATGAAGCCCAATGAGAAAAAAAAATACCTTTCAGATGTGGAAAGCTGGGAAAGCTTTATGGAGTAAGTTGTATATGATTTGAAGCTTCAAGGATGGTCTGTCAATAATCACTGATTAAGGTGGGATTGTGGGGATGTGGGTAATTGGGTCATTCTAGGCATAAGGAAGAATTTGAAACAGAGTAGTTTACAATTCTCAGTAGGATTTTTATCTCCATGATTCTGTTAGCACCTAACTTCTCTGGCCACTAACATTAAACTTGTAAGTTTTCAAATGGTGAACCTTAACATCAGAGGTGGTAAACAAGTGGCAAGAAGGAATTTAATGGCTAAAGAATCTAATGCCAAAGCTGAAAACAGCTAGATAGTCCCATATTCTCAGACTAGATGGTACCTAAGGTGAATTCAGGGAGAAACAATTGGAAATGGAAAAATTTAAGAAGATATTCTGTACTGTTGGTATTACCATTAAAACCTTAAGCACATCATCTGTAATTTAATCTGTCATTTTAAAGTTCATATAGAGCTACCCAGTCTCAAGAGGGTACATTGAACAAATGGGCATCAATTTAACTGTCTCAGAGTGCCCACGATTTAGAATTGTGATGCCATGAATAATCAGCATGATGTGGATATTATCACTATTAAGTTTCAAGGACCAAGATGGGTTTCATAAGAAGTCTAACAGGCAAAAATGCTCTGTCTTATGCTAATCATAAAGTGATCTCAAGTGCATAGAATAACAAAGATGGGAAGAAGAACAAGTGAGTCATGGAATTAAAAGAACAGAAGAAGTTTGAGCAAAATGTCAAGAGTTGGTAGAGATGAAAAAAGAAATTAGGCTGAGATTATTCAGTTCCTGGAACCCTAAAGGAAGGCTCTCTATAAGTTCCTGCTGTGTGAATGCTGAAGAATTGGAGGAGCTGGAGAAGGGAGGGCATGGTTGAAGAAGACAGGTCTTCAAATATTTGAAGGACTGTCAAATGGGAGAGGAATTTGGTTTATTCTTCGTGGCTTCACAGGGCAAAACCAAGAGCAGCATGTGAAAGTTTCAAAGGACATAATTTAAATAATGTAAGGAACAACTTCCTAGATATAAAAACTGTATAAAAATGAAATAGACTGCCTTGAAAGGTGATGAGTTTCCCTAGTTGAAGGTATTCAAACAAACTGGATGATTACTTATTGGGTATATTACAGAGGGTAATTTGTTTCAGGTATGAGTCAGGCTAGAAGATCACTTCCAGATCTGAAATTTATGGTTCTATAGGAGATATAACAGAATCATGGAGCCCTTAAAAAAGTGATGAAAGAGGCTTTGTTTTTTTAAGGAAAAGGAAAATACTTCAGAGATTCAGAGAACATTATTAATAACCTGTTTTTATAATGCTTTAAGGTTTATAAAGCACTTTCCTCACAATAATCTTGTGAGGGAAATAATACAGTGCATGAATTATTGTTGTTTCTTCCCTCCCCCCTTTTTAAGTAGATGAGAAGGCTGTATCTCAATAAGCTGAAGTGACTTGCTCCTGGTCACAGAACAAGAAAGTGTCAAAGTCAGGATTCAAAGCCCAGCTTCTTGACTCCCAGCCCAACATTCTTAATACAGTAAACCTTCTCTGAGAGGTAGAAGAAATGTTCCTGTCACTTGGAGATGTAGGAGAAAAGGAGCTGAAAATTCAATTCAATTCAACAAGTATTTATTGAGAGCTGACTACTGTGCCTAACTCTGTAAGAAATAAAGAGATTACTGTAGTTAAGGTGAAAAATCACCAGAGTGTAGTAGAATTTGAACAGTAAGGAGAAAGAGATGGTGCTGTCTTTTCATTTTATTACACCTACTGATTTTTGCTTTTTTTCCCTTTCAAGTAGAAACAGTGGCATTTTTCAACACACATTTATTAAGTACCTTTGTGCTTATAATTACCCAAAGAATTGGACATGAATAAAAAGATATACCAACAGTGCCTTGGGCAGTGATGCAGTACAAGGAGTGATGTTGATGGCACAGCTGGGACCCTGGGAGTTCCTGCCTTGAAACTCCAACAATCACCTGGCAGCTGTGGGAGTGGAGGAATCACCCACACAGCCATCATTGTCAGCAGTAAACACTGTGGAGGTGCACTGCCAGAAGGGCATCTCTGCCTATAGAGAAGCCTAATGGACACCTGCCCATTTGTCTGACAGCAGGCATGATAAGAACAGGCATATCAGTTCCACCCATCTCTGATTGCAATCTCTGCATATCTTGTCACTCTTAGGTCACTCAATTTGTCCAGGGTAGTGTAACTAAGTAATAACGGTGTTTGCAAGTGTGTTATTTATCTGGGATGCACCCAGGATTCAAAGGCTACTATCCATATAGCTATGGATGTCTTGGTCCTTCTTCCTTGTCATATTGGGTTCATTTAGCCATCCTAAGGGCAAGGGCTTTCAAGTAAATGAACAAACATTTAATAGTACATACTTTGTTTAAGGCACTATGATACATCTTAAGGGTATATATTAAAATATTTTTTTAAAGATTTCATTCACTTTCTAACAATAGAGATTCTCACTTCACTCTTTAAACTTTAAACTAATAAACTTCAGTAGATGGTTTTATAAGGTACTGTGTTAAAATTTTTTTAATCATTATTTGTGTGGGTTTTGAAAATATTGTGGCTGGGGGTTTGCATCCCCCAGCATTCTTTGCTGTATTAAAGAGAATTGTATGCTGGGGACTACATTCCCCTTGGTAACTAGTGCTTTGATGATGACCTTGTCTAAATGTAATTGGCTGATTCATTTCTCTCCAGGAACAGTCCTAGAAACTTACTATCTTGGTATGACCTGCTCCCGGGGACATATAAAGCATAAATTGGGAATGATCCCATGGGTCCTTGTTCTAAAGGGAAAAGACAATGGCAATATTCCTCCAGAGTTTGCCGGAATACCTGACCCATACTGTATAAATAGCTGGAGAAGAAAATGGCAAACCACTGCAGTTTCTTTGCCAAGAAAAATCCAAATGGTGTCACAAAGAGTTGGACATAACTGAAACAACTAAACAACAATAACCTTATAATCATTTAGTCCTTGCCAAAGCTTGTATAAGCTTTGATGAACCTCTGGGTTCATCTTCTATAATCCAGGTTCACCTCCCACATTAGGTTGAGTCATTGCTTATGATGAAGAAAAAAAGACAGAGTTTGCTTGCCTTCAAGGCACTGAGACACAAATGATCACTGGTTGAGAGTGGGGTTGTTTTGTCAATGACTCGTACAATGTAAGAACTTACTGTGAAACCATGATAGTCTAATTGAGTTGTGAGGGGAATGGATTCTTAGGAGTTTTCTTATGTTACTAGACCCTGCAGCAGGTTGGCATTTTTGTGATATCTTGATTAAAAGCCTCTCATCTAAATTAGAGTGAAATAAGATGACAACTTTACCTTGAAACAGAAAAGATTAGGCTAGAAAAAAAAAAACAAAACAAAAAAAAACAAAAACAAAAACAAACCACAGCTGACTGGCATATTCATTATTTGTGGATATAGAAGGAGCCTAAATAAACAAAATATATGGTTTCTTTCTTTTTGTGTTTAATTTCTTTTATTCTTTTTCTCCCAGTTACATGTAAAAACAATTTCCAACATTTCCTTTTTTTAAAATTTTGAGTCCTGAATTCTCTCCCCCACACTGATATAAATCATATAAAACATTTTCATATTAATCCTTTTGTGGAAGGAAACAAAAAAAAGAAAGTAAAAAAAATTTGCTTTGGACTGGATTCAGACTGTATCAGTTTTTTCTCTGGAAGCAGATAGTATTTTTTATCATGAGTCCTTTGGGATTGTTTTGGATCATTGTGTGGTTAAGAATAGCTAAGTTATTCACAGTTCTTCATCCTACAGTATTGCTGTCACTGTGTAAAATGTTCTCCTGGTTCTGCTTACTTTATTCTGCATCAGTTCATGAAGATCATTGCAGTTTTTTCTGTGCTTCTTCTACTTTTCATTTTTTTATAGCCATTACAATCCTATTTTATAACTTAGTCATTCCCTGATTGTTCAGTATTCCCTTTACTTTCCAATTGCCACTACAGAAAGAACTGCTTTTAATAATTTTGTACATATAGATCTTCTTTCTTGTTTTTTATGTTTTTGGGATACAAACTTAGTAATGGTATTTCTGAGTCAAAAAAAATTTTGTACTATTTTATACCCCTTCGGGCAAAAAATCCCAGTTGACCTCCAGAATTTTTTAATCAGTTCACAACTCCCTCAACAGTGTATTAGTGTCTCAATTTTCCTACCTTCCTTCAAAGTTTTGTCATTCTCCTTTTTTCTCATAATAGCCAATCTCATTGATGTGGAGAAGTACCTCAGAGTTGTTTTAATTCATATTTCTTTAATTAATAGTGATTTAGAGCATTTTTTTATATTACAATATATAGCTTTTGCTACTTTGAGAATTGTTCATATCCTTTGACCATTTATCAATTGAGGATTGACTTATTATTCTTATACATTTATCTAATTTCTCTCTGTATTTTAGAAATGAGGCTTTTATTAAAAAGACTTATAATTTTTTTACCTTTTTGATTGTTATACTCTCCAGCCCATTTCCCTCCTATTTATCCTTTTCTCTCTCCTTTTAGTTTGTTTTTAGTTTCTGACTACCACATTCCCCAATTTGCAACTCTCTTTTCTATCATACCCTCTTTCCTCTTCTTTTATCTCCTTCCCTTCCTACAATCCTGTAGGGTAAGGTAGATTTCTATATCGAATTGATTGTGCATGGCCTTTGCTATTTGAGCTAATTCTAATGAGAATAAGGTTCATGTACTCCCCTTCCCACTTCTTCATCTCTCCCTCCACTGTAAAAGCTCTTTCATGCCTCTTTTATGCGAGATAATTTATCATATTCTATTTTCCCCTTCCCCCTTCTTCCAATTCATTCCTCTTTCTCACCCCCTAATTTTATTTTTAGATAGGATCCCATCATATTCAATTCATACCATTGCCCTCTGTCTGTGAATATGCCTTCAAACTGGCCTAATAATGATAAAATTCTTAGGAGTTACAAGAATCATCTTCCCAGGCAGGGATATGGGAAGTTTTACCTTATTGAATGGTTTTAGATTTCTCTTTCCTATTGACCTTTTTATGTTTCTCTTTAGTCTTCATTTTGAGGGTCATGTTTTCCATTTATCTCTGGTCTTTTCATCAGGATTCTTTGAAAGTCTTCTATTTTATTGAATGTCTCTGTTTTATTTTGTTTTTTCCTTGAAAGGTTATGCTCAGTTTTACTATGTAGGTGATTCTTTGATGAAGTTCTAGCTTCTTTACCCTCTTGAATATCATATCCAGCCTTCTGATCCTTTAACATAGAATCTGCTAAACCTTGTGTTATTCTGACTGTGGCTCCACAATTTGAGTAGTTTCTTTTTGACTACTCACAATACTTCCTCCTTGACCTGAGAGTTCTGGAATTTGAGTATAATATTTCTGGGAGTTTTCCTTAATGGAACTCTCTTTTAGGAGGTGACTGGTGGATTCTTTCAATTTCTATTTTACCCTCTGGTTCTAGAATATCAAGGTAATTTCCCTTGATAATTTCTTGAAACTGTTAAAGCTTTCTTTCTTTCTTTTTTAATCATGGCTTTCAAGTAATCAGTAATTCTGAATTTATCTCCCCTGGATCTATTCTCTAGATCAATCATTGTTTGAATGAGATATTTTACATTTTCTTCTAATTTTTGTTCATTATTTTGACATTGTTTGGTTGTTTCTTGATGTTTCATAGAGTCATTAACTTCCACTTGCTCAATTTTACTTTTTTTAAGGAATTCTTTCTTTTAGTGAGCTTTTATACCTACTTTACTACTTGACCAATTCTGCTTTTTAAGAAATTCTTTTCTTCAGTGAATTTTTGTATTTCTTTCCAGACAGTCAATTCTACCTTTTAAAGAGTTCTTCATTGTCAGTGTATTTTTGTATATCTTTTTCCATTTTGCCAATTCTTCTTCTTAAGAAATTCATCTCTTTAATGGATTTTGGGGTCCCTTTTACCAATTGTCCTATTCTTTTTTTAAGATATTATTTTCTTCAATATTTTTGTGCTTCCTTTACCAAGCTGTCAATTCTATGATTTTCCTATGTTAGTCTCATTTGTTTCCCTCAATTTTACTTCTATCTTTTTTTATTTGATTTTTTAATCCTTTTTTGATCTCCTTAATTCTTTTTTGGGCTTGAGAGCAATTCATATTTTTCTTGGAGGCTTTGGATACAGCAGTATTGACTTTCTTGTCTACTTTTGAGTTTGTGTTTTGGTATTCCCTGTCATCAAAATCACTTTCTATATTGAATTTCTTTTCTTGTTGTTGGTTTCTCATTTTTCAGTCTTTTTCTTATATTTTAAGTTTAAAATATGTTCCTGGTGGGTGTTCTTTTCCTGTATAGAAGGAAGCACTATTTCAAGCTTCAGGTTCTATGTGCCACATGCTTTAGAGCTAGCTCTGGAGATATTGAGTTTTCAGTTCTTTCAAGATAGTATAGTCTAAGGAGATGTGTGTTTAATACTTCCCAACCTGTGCTCTTCTCTGTGAGCAACCCATCTCACTTTGAACTGTGACTATGGTCCTCCACTCCCCTGGGGCCACAAATCCTGGTGTGGACTATTTCCTTTTCTCCCCCTGCCACCAGAACCCAGGACTGTATCCTATATTTGTATATAGGCAATGTGACAGTCTTGGGCCCAGAGTCAGTGGAGGGACACCTGTAATCTCTCTCTCTGAGAAGTTGTCCCACCTCTCCTTACCATCTGTGGCTGAGAGCTCCAGAATCCTTTGTTTATGATTCAAGCATCCCTAAGTTCTATGCTGGCTTGCCAAGGTGGGGCCTACCTTGGCATGCTGGTCTTTGCTCCACTTCTACTTTGGTAGGACAGAACTTCCATGCTGGTATTCTAAATTGTTTGAGGCTGAAAAATTATTTCACTTCACCCTTTTGTTGATTCTATAGCACGAGAATTTGTTTTGAGATATTATGTCAAATTTGTCTTGAGGGCAATTTGGAAAGATGAGACAGATCTGTTTACCTTCTCTGCCATTTTGTTTTCTGCCCCTTTCCCCCTTAGTTTCTTTAAGAAGTTTGCAATCTAGAGAGATGAGAGATGGCAGATAATACAAACCAACTTATAACCAAGTTGCCATTTATATAGCAGAGACTATAGAATGTAAGCTCTTGGAAAATGGGAATTTTGTTTTCCAGAGTCTAGTACAGTGCCATGAACTTAGTATTTCAGAAATTCTTCTTGAATGGGACAAGATTGAATCATCCTATGAATCTGAAGAAGAAAAACATTTCAAAGTGGAGTTAGTCATAGGGAGTTAGTGTAAGAGGGAAATTTAGCTTGGTCTTGAAAGAAATGTAGAAATGCAAATGCCAGAGATTTGGGGGGCAGTTATGACAGAAATTCCAGGCAGGGAGAAGAGCAAGAATGAAGAGAAGATTCACTTACTTGTGTATGAAGGTAAAAAATAGAAAGGGAGAGAGCAATTAAAGATGTTGGGGGAGGGAATGTGTTGACCATGTCACCTCAGGAGGTAGGAAGGGATGGAATTCAGAGCACAAATGAAAGGACTGATATTCAGAAAGAAGAAGAATGACTTTTCCTTTGAGGATACAAGTCTCCAGATTTATTAAAAAGAAAAAAATTTTAAAATATAAGTACAGGCAATTCACATCAGTTAACAAATACAGCAAATTTCATAGAACTGATCACTGGAAAGGTAAAATATGTCCCTGTTACTTATTTTACGAATCTAATGTAATGCTATTGCTTTCTGGGGATTTCCAGGTAAACATTTAATTTTCTAAACCTTTGTAAAGATAGCTATTTTCTTTCTTCTTTTTCTTTTTTAAAGAGAATAGATCAACAGTCAGAGGTGAGTGCTTTACTAGGTTGCAGAAAGCATTCAACAAAAACACTGAACATTAGGTAGCAAACATATTTGCTTTGAGACAACATAAATTGAGCTCTCAATAGTAAGTCAATTTAATCAGTTCAATAATCTTGCAGACTAAAGCCGTCAATAAGAGTAGAAAAAGATGAGATCATTTTAGTAGCAGTAGAGCACATCACAGGGTTAAAGCAGATAAAATGGGAGTATTTTGCAGCTTGAAAAGCAAAATTATTCATTAAAATATGGAAAGACACTTCAGTGTGATCTTCTGTTCTGCTCTTAATAGACATCATCAGGCCACTCCACATTGTTCTAAAGCCTAGGACTATCTGTCCCAGGAAATGAGCATGTGTAAAAATGGGCAGTTAAACACTTCTCCAACTCCATCTTCTAAGTGGGAACATGAGGGGGTTGGACTAAATTGTCCCCAAGGTCTCTTCTTGCTCTGATAGTCTATGTGTCAAAATAGTCATCTCTTCTTGGCTATATCTAGCCCCCAAGGGCTTTACATGTACCCTAAATGGGGCTGTGACTTACCTGCTACCACCTCCACCAAGCAATTCAAATATTCCCTGGACAGACCACAGGAGCCCTTATAGAATACTCTCTTAAGCAGTGAAAGTTGAATAGTTTTTTATCATCATCCCAATGAGAATTGCTGGGCAACTTCTCTGACTGCAGCCTATGAAGGCTAGTTCTCAATCATAGATGATAGAATTTCAGAGATGGAGGATTCATAAATCCAATTCCCCAGTTCAATTTAATAGTCCAGCTCCCCTGTGGTACAGATCATGAAACAAAAGCCCAGAAAAATTATATACCAAACTCCATGTTGCTAATAGCAAAGCTAGGGCTAAGACTCAGGCCTCCTGACTTCTGATCAAGTATATTTTCTTATTGCTTTTCATGCTTTCTTCTTGGTCTTTCTAACCCTCTGTAGTGCCACAATTAAAGACAGTCTTATGTCACTGTAGGCCATAGAGGAATAAACACACCATGAGTTCATTCTCGACACAAGAACTGACCTTAATGAGTTGCTGAGTTTCAGGACACCTAACTGTATCATGAAAGGTACCATCACTAAAAAGAAAATAAACCCTCAAGGATATTTTAATGTGAAAATTCAGTACTTCTGAAGCATTATCTAGATGCTACTGGTAGGATGAACACCTCTGCAGGAGAGAGTGACAACAAAGAGATATGCCCTGGGTTATGTGATAATATGCAGCTAAGAAAGCCAAGTAAACACCATTTGTGGTTAGCAGGGATTGCAAGAGTTCTACATTTACCAACACTTTCTCTTTTTTCTCAAACTAAACTTATTTTGAATGGTTCTATGGCCTGTGGAAGATTGGGGCAATTTTTAAGAGAAAGAGATGTTACATTGCAACAAGCAGTGACATTTTGGTATATCCTCTAAACAGAGGTGAGCTAGGACACCAGCTTGCAAGAATGGATTGTTAAATATTCAGTGAGCAGGTACACCTTGGAAATCTGCAAACCCTACAAATCAGGGCTTGATTTATTGTTTTGTTGAGTGTCTAGACTTAAGAAAGTGATGGGAAAATATGTATAATGCAGATTAAACTTAAAAGGGTACCATGAGTACCCTTTTTCCCCCCTCGGAGAGCTGGGTTATTAAACATTTACCAGCACACCAATAGCCCTAAGGACACTAACCTAATTGAATATCACATCTCATCGCAGTGTTCTTTGCAGTGAATCAAGATTATTCTATTAAGCATCTCCTGAAGCCTCAAATGAACAACATTCATGTTAGCACACTATGTGCTCTCCTTTCTTCACCCAGACCACTTGGCAATGCTAGAGCTTATGGAACAAGTAAGACTTTTTATTTGTCAAGACTGGTTTGAACCCAAAATGGACTACCAAGAGTAGGATCCTATCATATGCCCATTCCTAGCACTTGGAAACCATAAAACTCAAGTATGTGTTTAAGGATATTTCACAATTACCAGAAGTGGTTGGTACAGGTTTCTGCTTCAGAGATCCATAATATACTAGAAAATAACCATTGTCTAGTATTCTGGGGTACCTTGTTGTGGTATCTCCCAGGATGCCATATGATGAATGTATTCATTTATCTTTCTGCCACTCAGACCTCAACTTTGAAAAGTGACATTACAAAGCCTGATATTGTCTAGAATCCCTAACTTTTAGGGGGAAAAATTTCCAGAGATGAAATAAAAACTTAGTGAGCACATCATGAAAGAGTTGCTTTTGGAATTAAATTCTGTGATTTATCAGGAAATTGTTTCTAATGCAGCAAATATCACACATACAATTACATTATGTTGCCACAAACAATACCCAATTTCTTTTCTTATTGTAACTTTATAGGAAGAAGAACCACATAATATGATTTATCCAGCCAACCTAGCCATATTCTGTTGCAAATTTGTGTTAAGGAAAATGGATAAATAAATGCTATAATTTCTTAGCCTTTTAGGGTGTTACTTTCAACAAAATTGCCTAAGGAGTCTCAGCAAAATAGAGCCTCCCTCCCATTCTCTTACAAAAAAGCACACTGTAAACCACATAAGCCACAAGCAAATCCCCAAATAACCAAGAAATAAAATGGAAACTCTTTCTCTAGGCTTACTGGTGTAAATAAAGCCTCATTTCTTGTTTTCTCATCTTTCCATCAGGATATGCTTCATGTCTCAGCCCAAACTTAATCCATTTGTCTTTCTTTTTCAATCACTGCTTTGTGATTACTTTTTCTTTCCTTCAGGGGTCATTTCCCCTATTAAGACATGCCCAGCTTCCTATCTCCACTACTACTAACAAGTCTCACAAAATGTCAGCATCAAAAAGACCACAGAAGCATTGAGTCCAATTCTTGGCTCAGAAATCCCCCGTACAACAAGTGGTCATCTGAATAGTTTTAGAAGACTTCAAGTGAGGAGAAATAGCTCTAATTGTTTTTTTTTAAGTGTCTCAGTACTTCTCATTGAAATCTGCCTTTTTGGAGCTCCCTCCATCCTCCATTACTCTGTTCCTAATTCTGAACTCTTAGCCAAATAGCACAAGATCAGATATTCAAATTCATGAAGACAGTCAAAATGTCCCTTCTGAGTCTTCTCATCCAGACACAAATCTTGAGAATACAAATTCATAGGATAGTGAATATGCTCTGGTCCATTATTTTAGAATTAGAAAATTGCATCTCTCTCTGAGGATTATAGAGGCATCCTAAGGGGTTTGAGATTCTCTTCTCTGATGCTATTGACCCAAGTCCCTTCCAGTTATGTTACTCCCACTATTAGGCACTTGGCACCTCAATTTCATTTACCTATTTAGTGTCAATTGACTTTTACAAAAGGATAGTTGTTTCAAAGAAATAAAGTATAAACATTTTCCCCCATATTTCAGGAACATAATCTATACTACCTTGGTTTAGAGGCTCACTCTTAGCACATTTTCTATCTAGCATTGGTTCCTTCAGCTTCATGTTCAAATGCAGCATGATTACTGGATCAGTACTTTTTTTTTTTTTAATAGGCAAATAAGGTTAACTGATTCCCCCTGGCTCACATAGCTAGGAAGTGTCTAGGGCCATATTTTAATGCAAGTCCTCCTTCAGGTCTAGCATTCTATACACTATAGCACTTAGCTACCCCTGGATGAGTTCATATTTCTGCTAAGAATAGGCATATCCAAATAGTCTCAAAGTTCACTTCTTGTATTAATACTGGGCTGACTGAGAAATCTGGCATGGACTAAGTCTCCCAGAATTCTAGAGGCTTACTCTCTTGACTTCTTAAAACTCATAAGACTACACCCACCAAATTTATCTCCTTTCCTTCCTTCCTTCCTTCCTTCCTTCCTTCCTTCCTTCCTTCCTTCCTTCCTTCCTTCCTTCCTTCCTTCCTTCCTCTCTCTCTTCTTTCTTTCTTTTTTCTTTCTTCCATCCTTTCTTCCTTTCTTTATTTCTTCCTTTCCTTTACCTTCCACCTTAGAATCAATAGTATATATTGGTTCTAAGGCAGGAGAGTGGTAAGGGCTAGGCAATGGGGGTTAAGTGACTTGGTCAGGGTCACATAGCTAGTTCTTTTCTTTAAATAGAAAAGAATGAGTAATATACCAAAAGGACCAAAGCCTGTTTTCACGATCATATGTCATTCTCAATGGCCTAAAGTATCTCCCTTTCACAGTGTCTCTCTTTGGAAATCATCAGCAAAGGCAATAAGAGAGAAAAGCCAAATAGAATGGCAAAGACTGTCTTATGAAGAAGTCTTATGGGCACCTATAAAGACAGTCCTATTTCCAATACTACAGCTACAGTTGGTTAAAACTATTGTCCACAACGTGGTTAGCAGACCAGAGCCAATTAAAGCCTGTCTATTCAGCTATAATGTTTCTCCAAAACACTTCCATTATATATCATTACAACCCCTCTAGAAAAAGTCTCTTTCCCTTTCCCTGTTCCCCCTTCAAATTCCAGGGAGACATTGGCAAAGGTATACTGGATATATGTACCTATTCCCAATGTAATATGATCATAAGCTCAGAACTGGAAGATATCAAAGAAACCATCTATTCTAAATCATTCATTCCCTTCAACTGATGCATAGCATGATGGGAAATGCGCCCCCCCCCCCCTTCTTGGCCATCCTCTTCAATTTATCAAGGTCTTCCCTAAAATGTAGCACTGATAATTGAATACAAGATAGAGTCTGAAGAGGGTAGAGTTCATTTGAACTATCATCTTCATTGTTCTGGATACCATTCCTCTGAGCCAGAGATTACATTAGCTTTATTATGATTTTTTGGATGATTTATCCACAGTTCACTCATATTGAGCTTGTAATACTCTAAAATCTTTTTTTGCAGTTTTAGGAATTCAGATTTCTTATTTCCTGCACATCTTTTCATTGGGATTGATAGCAATACACTCTAAAGTTGGTCTTCTTGAGCCCAATAAAAACTACTTACTATACAGGCTATATAGGTACTTAGTGTCACTATTGAGTCTAGCATTTTCCAGTTTAGAGGATGTCTAATTAGAGGCCATGCCACTCTATATGTGTTTTGAGTCTCCTTGGGTCCTTCTCTCTTGGATTCTTTGAGAAGTTTAAATTCTCTCTCTGGCTCTAGTTTGCTCTCACCCTGGGACTAGACAACATTTCCTCAGAATTCCTCTAACCGAAGAAATAGTTGATATTTGGGGGTCTGTAGTGCCTACCACTTTCAGGTATAGATACACTTCTTTTGGTAGCTAAGCAACTATTCTTTGTTCAGCTTTCACTATAGTAATGACTTTTTCTCTGATTTTCTTTTTCTCTTACCAGAAAGCCTAGGTTATCTTTTGACTTTTTGCTTTCTGGAATAGTGATAGGGACTGGACCTGTGATATAACTGATATAGGGAACTCCCAACAAAGGATTCTCTATCAAAGAAGGTTAGTGCCTTATCTTTAACTATATATAGCCTTAGAGAGTTGCCTCAAGCACTGGACAGCTCAGTGTAAGTGTTCAGGTTACACAGTAACTTAGGTTTTCCTGGTTCCAAGATCAGTTTTCTATTTAGAGGGACAATTTGGGATCCCTGATGTCTATTATCTCTTCTTTGGAGCTTAGAGATTTCTCTGCTCTCCTGTTTATCCAGTAACTACTAAAAATTAGCTTTATTCAATAAAACAGACATTTACTTACATAGATATCCAAGCAGTGACATTAAGTTTTTATCCTTGAGCTCATATGCTTAGGTATGTGCACTAGAAATAAAATTAATGGGGAGGACAGGGATGAGTGAGAGTGTGGGATGGGATGAAAACAATTTATTACACTCTATTCACATCTTTTCATTCCTACTTTCCCAAATTCTTATAGACTTAGCCTGAGTTTGAAATGAGAAGTAGCTTCATTTCCAAAAGATAGGGCTCTTATTCTGCAGCCTTTTTTCTATATCTCCCCTTAACAGTGAAATTTGATTGCTTTTCTTCTCCTTTTTCTTTTCTTTTTTTAGTAAAAAATTATCTACCTATCTAATGATTAACAGGTATATCAACAAGAGCAAATTCTGTCCCTTAGCTCACTACTTTGTTCTGTCCAACACCACTAATTTCAATCAACTCAGATCCTTGACCTCCAATCTTATTTTTTACCAGTCTTCCACCATCCGTCCAGAATTATCAATATGATCTGATGGAAAAGAGATCTGACACTTATTAGCTATGTGATCCTGGGCAGGTCACTTAATCTTGTCTTCCCCAGTTCCTCTTCTGTAAAATAAGCTGGAAAAGGAAATGGCAAACCACTCCAATAGGTTTGCCAAGAAAACTCCAAATGGGATCATGATAAGTTGGGCTAAAATGTTGGACTAAAAATGGTTTAAAGAGATAAAAGGATCTCTGAAATCATCCCTTCCACTCTATATCACTTTACAAATGAGGAACCTGAGGCTCAAAGAGGGTACCTCTAGTCCCAGTCATGTAGCCAGGTATTAGGAGAGCTGGCACTAGAATCTGAGTTTCCTGAGGATGCTGTGGTAAGCAAGTGGGTTTGAAACTTTATTTAGGAAGAACTTTGAATCACCTTCAAACTATATCAAGTAGGCTTCTCCCTTCTCCATTTATGCACAAATCTGGTCCTCCATTCCCTCCCACTCCATAATAGCTAATTTGAGCATACATAAATATTTGCATTTCCTTTATATGTTGAAGGACAGTACTGTTGTACAATGAAGTACAGTATCTGGGACATTAGTGTATTGAGAGGTCATGGCAACTACAGGCAGCTGAAGCTATAGCACTAATATTTTAACAGTTTGATAGATTCATAATCTCACAATACAGCTTACATTTATATAACACTTTAAAGTTTGTAAAGCACTTTAAATACATTATCTTATTTAATCCTCACAACAACCCAGATAAGTAGATACTACAGACATAATATCCTCATTATATAGATGAGAAAGCAGAGGTGTGGGCACATGGTCATATTGATAAATGTCTGATGGTGTAGTTTGAACCCAAGTCTTGCCTGACTTCAAGCCCTCCAGCAGAGGTAAAATATTACCTCTCCCTGATCTCAAAAATGAAAAAATATTTTCCTTCCAAAAGAGAGGTTTTTAATTCTACCAGGTCTTCTCATCCTATAAGTCTCATTCTTGTTGTCTCACAAATCTAAGAATCAGAAGATTTCAAATTCTTAGAATTTGAAGGGATCTCAACTGTAATCCAAAAATAATCTACCTGTCCCATTGGAATTCTTCTGTGTCTTTTCATAGTTTGTGGATACTGTTGTAGTACTCAAACTGCCTGTTATTCCCTTAGTTCTTGCTATGTGACTTCTTTACATGGATATATACATCCTTGTACATATTTTTTATGCCACTTCCATGAAAATCTTATTGGTAAGATGCTGTAGCTTATAGGCACCTATTTACTGTACCATGAACTTTCCACTGTTGCTCCATTCTCCTTAAAGGCATATACTGTTAAATTTTGGTTTTGTATGCCTAGCACCTGGCATCTAGTAGTCACTTAATACATGCTTAATACACACTTAATACATGACTGATCAAGCAAAATACCAGCTTTGATTCTTCTGAGAATGTAGTCTTCCTTGGTTGGCATCCATGTAGTATCATTGGAAGAACATTAGTGTTACATTTTGTCAACAGAGAGATGCTTGGGATTGTCAGAACCTCAACACAATCTTCCAAATGCCATCCAACCCATTGTCTTCCTTCCATTCTCTTCAGTGCCTAGCCAAGATGGATTAAGTCAATGGCATGTATGGATATGGGCAACACAAATTCTTCCTGCATTTGGTTGTTTCTGGATAGATATAACTATTGAGTCTAGCATTTTCCAGTTTAGAGGATGTCTAATTAGAGGCCATACCACTCTGTATGTCTCTTGAGTCTCCCTGGGTCCTTCTCTCTTGAATTCTTTGGAAATTATGAATGGTTTCAGTTCTCATCATAGTATTCTGGGTTTCTATGTGATCAGTATAATATTCTCTAAAAACAAATCATTGGAGAAACCCAAATTTTAAAGGGGATCCTTCTTCCAAGATCAAGATGAACAACTCTGGAAAGTACCTCCCTATTTTATATCTTGTTTGAGATTGATAATCAGAAGATTGTTGAATAGTTGTCAGTTATCTCTGTGGTTGCATCTATAAAGGAGCCCATATAATCCTGATATATACACAGGAGGTACTTGGTTGAAAGAGACCTTTTAAGGCTGTGTTGTTCTCTGACAAGTCATTTTTTTTTAAATTGACAAATAACAAACATAACTGTATCTGGTTTTCTCTGTACCTATCAGTCATGTGTATGATAGTGAAGATGTAGTGTGCTATTGAGACTCATCTGTGAAAGTCTGCCTGTTCTCTTCTGATAATTTTATTAAAGAGGCCCTTGGTGTACACACAGAGATGCAAAAGTAGATAGTATCAATTAATCAGTCATTCTTGGTTGCCATTTTTGTTTGTTTTTGTTCATTTCATTTTATATTACAGATGTAATATCATCTGTAATCTTTTCTATTCTTTCAGAATCTTCCCCAGGGGAAAGAACAGTAAATTGGGTGTCAGTGGACCTGGATTTGATCCTTTCTTCTATTTACCTTTTCTGTAACAGTAAGCAAGTCAATTAATTTGGGGAAGGGGAGCTCTTTTTCTTCATCTGTAAAATTAAAGGGGTTGTCCTAGATACCCTTCCAACTCTAAATCTAGAGTCTTTTAAAAAATATCTTGAAAATAGGTCCTTAGGTGTCTTGATGATGTTCCTATGAAGACATATAACAAATAAAAACACTGTTGAAGCAGTGTGCATAGTAGCTAGAGGGCCAGTTTTCTCTGTAGAGAAAATGAAAAACTAGGCTTTGCAAATTGTATTAGTTCCCCTTGTAGCTGCTGGGAAATCTGTGGAAATGCTGTGGAAATGCTGTGGAAATCTGAGTGGGAGTCAGAAAGACTTGGATTCAAGTTGTACTTCTGGCATATATTGACTCTTTGACCTCTGACAAGACATTTAAACTCAGTGCCTGCAGGAAATTCACCAAGACTACAAGTTATAAATGAATGGCTTATCTGCTTCAGTGTAGGGAGTTCACATACCAGGAGTTCCTTATACTGATGAAAAAATGGATCTGTAGACCTTTCCTTCTACCCTTCAAAAATAGACTTTTGTAAGTAATATATAGGGAGAATATATGTAGTAATATATATGTAAAATAGTTTTTTATATATAGTGTTAATATCAGCCACTTAATAGTTGGAATTCTTAAAAAAAATTGTCACTGGATCAAAATTTATCTTCATTTTTAGCCTCTAGATGGTTTGTCTTTCTTTAAAACTGTCTTCAAAATCTATTTTTGTATTTGAAGCTAATGGGTCACAGAAAACGAAACCCACTGTCTCTCCTCCTAGCTAAAGGATGGCAAGGGGAGGGTTTTTTTTTTTCATTTTAGTGTCTTTCATCAATTACCTTCTTATTTATATGAATAATCACACCAAAGCAGAAAGGAGCCCAGTTAATTATTACGCCACAGTGATAGATGTTGCATAAAGACCATCACGGAACAAAATGTGCATTGGTGCCTCTAAATCTATCTGCTTTTTAAGGATAAAGATTCCAGTAAGTTGACAGGTTTTTGCCTGTAACAATAAGAAATAAATCATTATTTCATCTGCATTAAAGTGCTTTCAAAAAAGCAAATGGATTAACACTGAGGAATCACAGAGTCACAGCATCTTAGAGTTGGAAGGGATCTGAAAGGTCGGTGAATCCAACTCTCCACCCTGATAGATGCTTTGCCATCCTCCTGGGAAGTCTTCCAGTGATGGGGAACACAGTGACTTTGCAGGGCAGCCCATTCCATTTCTGGACAATCCTAATGGTAATAATATTCTTTCTTATATTGGGCTAAAATTCCCCTCTCCTGCCAATTTCCACCTAGTTCTGCCCTCTGGCACAGCCTATCTGTAATGAAATTGGAGGAGTCTGAAGAAGGCCTCCCTTACACAGAAATACTACCCCCACCCCATTGCCATAATGCCTTTGCTTCTGTACTTTGAACTTAAACTGTTATTGTGAAGCATCCTACATATTATCAACTGCCTTGATGAAGATTTCCCTGATGGTCTGTCTAAGGCATTAACAATCCATTTGGGCACCTCCCAAATGGAAAGCATAATGCCCAAGAGGAAACCAGCAGATATTCATCCATCCATTCATTCATTTGTTTGTTTGTTTATTTATTAATCACTTACCATGTACCAAGAACTGTGTCAAGTGCTAGGAATAGAACACAAGCTCAGAAGACAATCTCTTCCCTCAAGGTGCTTATCTTCTAATGATGGAAGAGAGCCCCTTTGGAACATGATAAAAATAAGGACTATAGTGGAAGGTGGGGTGAGGGAGGTGGGGAAGATGGCATGGAGGGAAAGAATAGTGAGGAATTAGCCAGAAAGTGTTATAAAGGTCTAGACCTTTGTGAGATACAGCAAGAGTTGACCTATCAGCCCCAAGATATCTAAAAGTTGGAATCTAAGATTCAGGAGGAAGAAAAATGAGAATGAGAACTATGGCCAGAGAATAGATGGTACTGGAGAGCCAAGGATTGGACTAGTGGACTGGGCTCTGACAAGATAAGGCAAAGGTTGGTCTACAGCCTCTTTTGAGCTAAACTTAAAAACCTCTCTATCATCATCCCTTCCATTTGGGGACATTGAGTAAACACAGAAAAAAATTCGCATTTTTTGAATATTAACTTTTAAGGACTGACCTTCACTTTGCATGTGCTTATAGAAAGCCTCAGAATTACCCTTGAGCTGCTTATATTGTATGTGTGTTTTGTTTGTTTTTTTCCTTTGCAGCTAGGCTATAAACCCCTTGAAATCTGGGATTGTTTCTTCTGCTTCTTTTACATTCCACACAGCACCTGAGAGCATACTGGGCACCCAGTAAGTCCATAATAAATGCTTTTTGAATGAATGCATGAATGAATGAGTCATTATATTTGAAATCCATCACTGATTCCTCCTAGCTTTGAATAATTCACTTGAGCTTGTCTACAAGATGCCAA
>NC_077232.1:201639904-201697404 GCF_027887165.1 Monodelphis domestica | reverse complement strand
GTCATTTGGCAACTACATCACCAGTCTTTATTAGTGTACTCTCTTTCTGGCCAGAAATGTGTCAACCTTAAATTGTAAGTCGTGATCCAGAAAGCTAAATCTCATCTTCAGATAGCATCTTTTTAGCCAGATGTTCACTTCTCCAATTAATTTTCCTCTTCTGTATCCTTTGCCTTCAATGGGCAAAAAAATGAGTAAAACACAGCAATGTGTCCTAATGGCTTCCAGTTTCTTGCTGAAGGCTTTATAATCTTTGGCAATACTTTTAGGTTGGTTTCCTTTACAGTCTATATGTCAGCAATATAAAAGAGCATATTGAATCCCATTTCTAAAGAGAGACAGTGAGAGACAGTGGAAAGGGTGATGGATTTAGAGCTTAAGGACCTGTGTTCATTTCCCACATTTGCCATACTATTTGTGTGAAACTGGGAAATTCACTTATCTCTGGGCACATATTTTTATCTGAAAAATAAAAATAAAGGAATTGGACTCTATAATTTCTAAGGTCCCTTCTAGCTCTAAATGTATGATCCTATAATTAAGCACATGAATGCTCCAATTAACACTGGGATCTTTATCTGTCCTCCTTTAACTAATAGGCAACATAATTTTGCTATTATTTATCACTATTTCCTATTTGAGTGTAGGAATCTGATGGAAGGGCTAACTTGGTTTTTTTTTTTTTCCCAGTGATTTTAAGTTATTTCTCCTCAAATCTTGCCATATGTTGCAACATTTGGGGCTTTTGTTGTTAAGTAAATTGAAGGCACTAGGGTTTTTTTAATTAAACAAACTTGGGGCAATAGTACTTCCTCAGGTTAGTAGTTCAAATGTATAATGTTTTTTAAAAGCCTATTTTTAAAAAATCAGAGATTGAAAATTAATAGGCACATTAGATAAGAAATCAAAAAACTTGGTTTTTATTTCAGACTCCAACTAATTTAGTGTCCCATTTGGGACAAGGGAATTAACCTCTTTTTTGGTTAGTTTTTTTCTTTATTCTATTAATTGATATGACAATGATTTCTAGAAGGTGATGCTTGAAAGGATCCTCAGATCAAAGCTGTTCTAGCAATAAGAAAAAATTATAAAGTAGTTTTCAATGAATCAACAAAAAGAGCTAGCCTTAAGCTAACTGAGCACCTGCTTGGTATGGGATCCATACCAATCATTGATTTTTCTCTTTCCTTGGAGGAAATACATGGGAAGATTCTGCAGGTAATTTTATTGCCAGACTACTTTAAAACCCCATGTGGCAAAAGGATGTGTCATTTTCGTGGAACAACAAAAAGTATGGCCAGAGGCTTCTCGCAGAACAGTGGAAGAATCACATGTTTTAATTTATATTCACTAACTGCTATACAAGCTATGTAAGGTTATTTAACTTTAGTGTTTTTTGTTAGAATTGACTACACTGGAAATTAGGGAAAGGGAAGTTGCGGTTTATTTCTTTCCTAAATTCCCTCCAAATATGTTTATTTTTCTTCAATAAGCACTTAAAATTTATGTTTATTAGTTGCTTAGCTCCAGTAGATTGGAGGTTTGTTTCTTTTTTTCTTCTAGGTGCTCTATTCTTCAAGTAAATTTAGATGATGAAGTTGACTTCTGTTATGAGCACAGTGCTGGACCCCTTATAGAAACCCAGCATATATTATAGTAAAATGCTTTTATTCATCATTGTTGAACTCAGAAACTTTACTTTACACGACCTTGGTTTCCTCATCTTTAAGATGAAAAGATTTGCCTAGATTATTTCTAAGATCTCTTCTAGTTCAGTGAATATTTGATTTATTGTTTGTTATTTATTCATTATTACCTTCTTTAAAATTTAGCATATCTTTGATCTTCCAAAGTACTTGTCATATCCCTTTAAAATTTAGCAGATCACTTTTTAAAAAGTAGAGCCATTTGATTTATCTAATACTTCAAGCTTTCAACTCAAAAGAAAAATAATAAAGAAATATATATATATAAAACAGACATATGTTTATATACATGTGCATATATGTCAAGTAATTTTTATTATGACTTATAACCTTTTTCTATCAGCTCACAGTATATTTCTTCTTTTCAGGACCCAGTCTATCTGAAATAACCCTGTGGGAGTTTCAAAAGTAGCATTTCTATTTCCATTTCCTACCTAATTATGTTAAGAATTTTTAATCTGGCTTCATGGTGCTTCACTCTCAGTCTGATTTTTTTTTAATTTTTTAGATATTTTCTTCCAGATTATATGTTGGTATAATTTTCAATAATCGTTTTCTGACATTCCTCCCTCCTATACATCCCCTATTCCCAAGATAGCAGATAATATGATATAAGTTGTACATGTATTATTACATAATACATATTTCCATGTTAATCATGTTGTGAGAGAAGATACATATCACTTATGAAGAAAAATTTGTGGGGAAAAAAGTGAAGAATACCATGCTTTAATCTGTATTCACACTCCCATCAATTCCTTCCTTTGGAGTTGTCCTGAATCCTTGCATTGATGATGATAATTAAGTCATTCACAGTTGATCAGAGTACATTGTGGATGTTACTTTGTATAACATTCTCCTGGTTCTACTCACTTCACTTTGCAACACTTCACATAAGTCTTTCCAAGTATATCTGTATCTTGTCACTTCTTATGGCACAATAATATTATATTACAATCAATCTGAAATCAGATTTGCTACCCCTACTTTTTTAACCTTGGCTAAAGCATGGTAAATTCTGTTCTAGTCCTTTTCTTTTATTCTGTGTGTGTTTTCCTGCTTTAAATGTGTTTTTCATAGACCGAATATTGTAGGATTCTGACTTTTAATCCACTCTGCTAATCTCTTCCAATTTGAGTAAGTTTATCCTATTTATACTCAGAGTTATGATTACTAAGTGTTTCTCAAATTCATCATCCCTCTGGTCCATTTCCCTTTTCTTATTTCCCCTTCCCTTCTTACTTCTTCATAGGGAAAATGGAAAGTGAATTAGACCTAGCTCTGAGATTTCCCAACTATGTGATTATGGCAAAGCTCCTTAACTAATCTGAGCCTATTTCCTTGTTTGCAAAATTGGCATAATATTTGACATTGGATCCATACCTTAAGCCATTACTGAGATGTCAGATGTTATTGTGATCATCATTATCAAGCACTCAATGTCTGCTTAATAAGCCCTTGTTTGTTGGCTCATTGTATGGCTGACTCTTAGATGAATTCTTTATAGGAATACGTTGTGTTAGCTAGGTTTAGGTAGAAGTTATAGGGACTTAAATACAGTAAAGTCTCTGATTCCAGAGGTAATAAGTTCCAAGAAAATATCTGGTGACCCCCGCCCCCCCCCCCCCATATATGTGTACTCTGTCTCCACTCCTCTGCTTCCTCAGCTTGGCACTTAGAGTCTTCCTCCTCCTACTACTACACACACACACACACTAACACAACTTCAAAAAGTGAAAGTGGAATCAGAATGGGAGGGAAGGGCACAAAAGTCCTGGTGATTTCCAAGAAGGACCTACAGTGATTTTGGGTGACCACAGATAACTGAAGCCTATAAAACCTACATTAAGAGGGCCTACCCTATAGGGAATTTCGGATGTAGCTAGAAAATAAATAAGAATGAAGACTGGGTATTGTCTCGTTAACTGTGAAATATTCTAGACAGATTTCAGCAAATGTCCTCTTACAGGTAAATTTGGCTAAACTAATAGAATTCCTTCCTTATGCACTTGTTTAAACTTTGTAGAGATAGGGGACTCTTAGATATGGAACACTGTTTATAATATCAGACTTTTTTATTATATTGGTTTTAATTAATTCCCCCTCTCTATCTACTTTTTTATTATTAATTGAATGGACTATTATAAGGCTTTCTGGAAGAGGCAAAGGAGAAGGATATACTAACTAATATGGGCTATATAAAAATAAGATATAGCAATAAAATGTTTATTTTTTAAAGAGATTTTCTTTAGTATCAGTAATTAGATTCATAAATTTTTTTTCACTTTCAGAGTTTTTTGTTTTGTGAAAAGTTCATAAAATATGTGCTCCTTTTTGGCTCCCAAAACAACCTTTTGATTTTGATAGTCAAATGATATGATTTTAGGGCTAAAAATCACACTATCTCCTCTTGTCTAGATCTTTTTTCTTCCTTAAGGGAAAGCAGGGAGGAGGCCTTCACCTTGTTAATCTGAAAACAAAGATGCTTTTAGGTAATGAAGTCAGTCACATAGTGTCATTTTGGGCCAAAGGACCTGGATCTTCTCTCTCTCTCTCTCTCTCTCTCTCTCTCTCTCTCTCTCTCTCTCTCTCTCTCTCTCTCTCTCTCTCTCTCTCTCTCTCTCTCTCTCTCTTCACATAAACTTTTTGCTATTTAATAAATAATGCTATAAAATTAGAATACCATTTCCAGAGAATTTTAATCAGTACAATTGTATTTTTACAAACTATTCCCACTTCATGAGAAGTCTCTTGGAACAAGGTAAAATAGTTAAGTTAAACTAATAATACAATGACCATATTTGAATGTACGTGTACATCTTATTTCTGAATCATCATCCTCCACTTTATTTTTTTCATGAGAAGAAATCTACTTTTTATCATCATGACTTTTATCATCAGTATCCTCCACTCCATTGGGGAGAAAAGTTTAAGAAAAGATCAGAGATGGAGGAGACCTTAAAATTGTCTAGTTCAGTTCTCTTAATTTATAGTGAAAGAAATTTAGGTCAAGATAAATGATTTGCCCCAAAGTTACACAATTAATATATAATAAGATCAGAGCTGGTTTGTATCTAGAAAGATTTACCCTATTGACAATTATAACAAATTACAGTTTGGGGCAAGAATTAATAAGTATGTCCTCAGGGTGGTGTATAGTACTGATGCTGGTGGTGCGGTTGCAAACATTTAGCTCATAACTGACAAAAAATAAAGTGAGGAAGTTAAAATAGAAACTGAGAGCCAGAAAGGGTATTTTGATGCACCTCCCCTTCCAGTTCTCAATATCAAGGAGACTGAGTTGATCTGTAGAATCCACCATATGGGCTTTGGAGAGCAGACCATGATGGAAGAAGTCATGATAAAGGTGCACAGCCCAATAAACCAATTTGGAATGGCAGGTCAGATGATGTTTATTTTGAGATCATAGCTGCAAGAAAATCACTAAGAACTGGGTAAACAGACGGCCTCAGCAAAGAAACAAAGCTAGCTAGAGGTGGCTATAGCAGAGGAATTTTTGAATAGATACACAATTGTGGAATGAATTTTAAGAGTAAAGCCTTTTCCCTTACCTCCTAAATAAATCATCAGACAAAGCAGGAGTTCTTAACCTGGGGTCCATACACTTATTTGTTTATTTTTTCCTAAATAGTCAAAGATAATTTGTTTCCTTTGAAATCTTGCAAATTTTTTTTTTATTCAATTAAAAACATTCTGAGTCAGGATCCATAGGGATTCACCTAATTACCAAATAAAAATAAGTCTATAATACAAACTCCTTTCAGAGTTCCTACCCCAAAGAAAACAATTTGTTGTTTTGCAAGCTGTTTCTGTAAGCATCCATATAGAGGCAAGTCAAAAGAATTTATGCTCTAAGCCTCTTTGTCTCTCTCTTACAATAGTAGTGGTTTAATAAGTGTTTATTGGATGAGTAATTAGGATCCAAATTATCTGATTCCATATCCATTACTTTTCCCATTAGACCTCACAGAGGGTAAACTCCTGGCCATAGATAATGTTAATTTGTGGTTTTCTAAGTCAATGTGTGGCCCACAGGGATCCATTTTTATTTGACTTTGATATCCCTTCTCTAAATGACTGTGAGAAGAATAGCAGGGCTTGCCTAGGGTAGCACTCTGTTTTTGACATATGGAATTAACCTCAAGGAAAACAAGTCTGGGTAAACCATCTCAGAAAAATTATCTCCCTGGTAAATCTAGGACACTAAGCAGTATTTTTAAACTTGGTGGAGAATGTTTGGCAGCCCTGTATACTCATTAAGATTTGCAGACTGAGGGTAAGCAGGCCTGACAAAAGTGAAATAAAGAAACCCCAAAGCATGATAAATTCCACTCAAGTAGAGAAAAACTGATAAGTCAACAAGTGACCCTATGAGAGCAAATAGGACAGTACAGTAGAAAAATTGGTGATCCATTGGAGAATTTTTTATTAAAAAAAGAATAATTTTCAGAAAAGAGAGGCTTTGGGGAAATAAGGGAGGCAAAGTTGTTTCATGAAATAGTGTTTATTATCTCAGTTCTCCAAAAAGTGGAAAGTGTTATAGAAGAGCTGGAACTCTGATCTTGAACCAACTGTGAGCCCAGTTAAAGAAAGAAATATGGACAGGGCAAGAAAGGATATTTTTGTTTTCTTTGTATGCAAATAGGTGCACAATGCTGAGCTTGAAAAGGAGGATGAGTTTAATTCATCTCTATGCTCTGAGAGTCAAAGCTGCTATGTGAGTCCACTTTAAATAGATAGTAGCATTTTATGTCAGTGATTTCTTCATGGATCAGTGAAATGGAATGGGCATAGTTGTGATCTGAAATGATTTATGAGTATTCTAAGAGCACAATCATCTGATCGTCTATATTGACTCTCCCCTCTTACACTACTAGTCTGGCTCTGTCCTTCATTTCCAAGGTCCAATCCATTTGTTTTTCATGTGCCAATCTTAAAAAATGAATTTAGCAATGCAATAAGCAAGAGAGGGGTAACAAGGCCTTTGCCCCAGGGTATCATATTTAGCTGTGTTTTGAGTTCTTCCACAGCCTATATCCTATTTGCTGGGATTTCTGGTTTATTGTTTGATGATCTCTCCCCCTCTGTTCCATTTGCTGAGTAGTAGCTGTCTATTGTAGTTTCTTTCTACTTTTTCTGTTGTTTGCTCAAATTCACCCCTTCTTTACTCCCTATATTTGTCTGTACTCTTGTTCCTCTCATTTTCTTTGTTTTTTGGGGACTTCTATCAGTCTCCCCTCTTGGAGCTTTAACAGAAGATCTCTTGGTGTAGTCTCTGAGGGAGGGTTGCTGGGGGTTTGAGCTTCCCTGTCCTCTGGAGGCTTTTGATTGGCTTAAAGTCCAGCAGTCAATGAGGATGGGTGGGGAGCCTGGGCTTCCCTGAGTTCTGGAGACTTTTGATGGGATTAGATTCAGCTGGTTCTTTCAGAAGACTCTTCTTTCTAAGGGGGGATGGGTTATGGCCTCCCTGGACTCTGAGGGCTCCTGATGGGATTATGTTCAGCTTGTTTGTACTGAATGAGCCCTAAAGCAAAAAACCTTCTCCTCCACAATCTGTGTTGAATGCCCTGCTTTCAAGGTAAGCCCTTCGCCGGCCCTGTTTCTGTTCTTTCAGAAGCTCTGAGGGCTCCTGATGGGATTACGTTCAGCTAGAGTGGGCAAAATGATCCCTGAGCCAAAAAAAAAAAAAGAAAAAAAAACAACCTCCTCCTCCACAATCTGTTTTGAATGCCTGGAGACTGGCCCAGGTTACTTTCAAGGTAAGCTCTTCAGAGCAACCCCTTTGCCGGCCCTGAGGTCTCTCTCCTTTCAGTAGCTCTGAGGGCTCCTGATGGGATTGGGTTCAGCTGGTGCCCTAAAGCTGGGACCTCCCTTGAGACTCAATTGGAAGGACCCAGCCAGGGGGCTACAGGCTTCCCTCTTCTCTCTATGTTTCCCTGCCGTCTGTGTTGGGTGCCCCCGAGATTGGCTCTGGTTGCTTTCAAGGTGAGTTCTTCAAAATAGCCAGCCCTGGGGCCCTTTTGCAGACCCTAAAATTCCTGCTGCTGCTGTGGGCTCAGCACTCTGGGTTGGGGGGATGGGTTCTGGGACCTTCCTTCTGCCTGCCCCTTAGATCTGAGTGATCTAGGGTTTTGGCTATTGGGGGGGCCGTACCTTTTGATCCAGGTCCTGGAGGAGGGTTCCCCGGGTCTGTCCTGTTGTTCAGCTTGAATTTCGGTGTCCTAGGAGCTCTCAGTTTGCGATCAGTAAGGAAGGGTTTCTGAGGTCTGAACTTTCGCAGCTTCTAAGCCGCCATCTTGACCAGAAGTCTCCAGGGTACCATATTTAGAAGGGCACTGCCCTATGGCAGCAGAGAGACAATGGAGTTTGCACCCATCAGGGAATAGTAATAACAAGTTGAAGCTTCCAAATGGTGGCTTATCCCCAATGATCACAATCCAGGTGATCACCTCCTCAGCTAGGCACTACATCACTATAACTTCCTCTCACCTTTCCCAATGTTCCCCCTACAGAAGTAGCCCTCTTTCATGACATAGTTTTTGCTGTCTGGAGTGAGGGTATGTTTTGGTGCCAGTTGCCCCAGGTGACAAAATTTGACAGTTACAGATCTGGAAATGAGGCCTTGGAAGTCAAGATGAAGACATTATTTTGAAAGCATGACATTCAGCAAGTGATCAAGGGAAGGACCAAAGTAAATGAGGAGAGAAGTGAATCCAGAGAATGCATTGTTGAGAAATTAAAAATGTGTGGGAGAAATACTACTTACTGGACTGAAGACTTCTTTGGGGAATAATGGGACTCGATTTAGCATTAGAAGTCATCAAGTCCAATTCTCTCCTTTTACAGATAACAAAACTGAGATTGAGAAAAGTTAAGATATCTGACCAGCATCACACAAGTAGTATGTAGCTGAGCCACAATTCAAATCCAGGTCTTCTGACTTCAAATTCAAGGATCTTTTTTTATTGGCTTTCTAACTCTATCAGCACAATAAATTACTCATACTTAGAGCTTTTAATGGATCCATGTTCTTATTGGAGTGAATATTTTCTGCTGTGGTACAGATGGTATCCCCTGCTTTCTCATCATCATTATGATAGCTATGTCATATATTATATGTATTACTTAAAGTTTGAAATATTATGTCATTTGGTTTTCAGAACAACTCTTAGAGGTAAATGCTATTATTATCCTTATTTTACAGATGTGGAAACTGAGGCAGATAGAGGTTAAGTCACTTCCTCAGGGTTATATAGTTAGTAAATATTTAAGGCAGGATTCATATTCAGGTTTTCCTGACTTCAAGTGCATCATTCTGAGAAGATTGGATTTGTCTCTCTCCTAATTGTAACAATGGAGGTACTTAGCTCTTCCTTGATTGTGAAGATTAAATTGTAATCCCCTGATTGTAACAATGAAGGTACTTAGCTCTTCATTTATTGGGAAGATTGACAATCCACAATCTATTTTTAGATTTTAATCCCCAAAAGGTGGTAACTCTGTATTTGAAGTAGATCTATCCATTTTAATCTACAAGAAAGTGTGAACTAAAGAGTGGGCATTCCTGGAGAGAGTGTCTGCTGTGATTAGTAGACATTGAAATTTAGGGGAGGTGACACAAGAGAAGCACCACAGATTATTCATTCAATAGTTGAGCATTCAAGATTCGTGATAGAGGGAAGAAGAGTCACTAAGAGGAGAGACTGGAAGGCAGATACTCAGACTTGGCTGTGGAACTGGACCCCTGGAGGAGCTCATGCAGGAGACCTCAGACTGCTTTCCCTTTAGATGGTTACTATGGTGAGTGAAAGACTGACTTAGTGACCCTTCCTTTCTGCCTCCAAGAAAGGCCCATCGACTTGAGACTCTTTTCCCTGATTAGAGCCTTAGAATTTCTACCTGGCTCAGAGGAAGCCAGAGTTAGTTCTCTCTCTCTCTCTCTCTCTCTCTCTCTCTCTCTCTCTCTCTCTCTCTCTCTCTCTCTCTCTCTCTCTCTCTCTCTCTTCTCTCTCTCTCTCTCTCTCTCTCTCTCTCTCTCATTCTTCTCTCTATTGTAAATAATATCTTCTCTCTATTGTAAATAAACTACTAAATTCCATTCTACTTTAGTAATTCATTTGGGATTTAGAAATTAAATCCCTGGTGACCACCAATTTAATATTCAGTCCAACCACATATAAATCTAACAGTTCTGTCTAATGAGCCACCTAGCTGCCTCATAATTGAATGTGCTAAAGGATTTCTTTAAGTTCTTTTAAAATCTTGAAGATCCCAATGCATGTTTTGGACCATTCATTTGTTGTCTCTCATTCTTGCCACCTGACTTCCCCACTTCTATTTTCTGTCATAAAGCTCTTAATTGCATTTTAAAAATCTACTCATTTACTAAGTTATCTCAGGTAATATTCTGCAACTTGCTTATAGTCATTTTTAATGAAACATTCTCTTTGGGGTTCCTTGTAATTTTTATTTTCTTCCTAAGATATCAGTGCTTTGCTAGGTTTACTAGCATATATCACCACAGGAACATTGTACATAAGTTGTTGTTCCATTGTTTTTCAGTTGTGTACAACTCTTCATAACATCATTTACTGTTTTCTTGGTTATGATGCTTGAGTGGTTTGCCTTTTCATTCTCTAGCTCATTTTACAGATAAGAAAACGAAGGTGAACCAGGGTTAAGGGATTTGCTCAAGGTCACACAGCTAAAAAGTGTCCAAGGCTGTATTTGAACTCCAATCTTCCTAATTCCTGGCTTGGCAATCTCGCCACAGCAGTAGGTACCTATCCTGTTGTACACAGTAGGTCCTTAGTAATTGTTGAAGGTTAAGTCTCTTCTCGTTATAACAAGGATTTAACAAAGCCTTTTCTGTCATTCTTGTGGAAAAAAAAATACAAATATAGTCTAGAAGATAGCACTATTGTAAAGTTTAGGAAATAATTGAATGCCTGGACTCCAAGATTATAATCAATGGTTTAAGGTCAACTTGGAGGAAAATTTATAAGTAAATGCTGTAAGGGAATTGAGCTCAACTCTGTGTTATTTAACATTTTACAAATAACTTGGATAAAAGCAAATAAGGCATGCTTATCAAAAATTTCGGATGACACAAAACTTGGAGATAGAGTTAACATAGTCAACAAAAACACTGACAAGATTAGATCCAATTTGATAAAAAAAAATTTAATGAGAAATGCAAATTTTTACTAAGTTTCAAAAAATAGGTTTCACAAATATAAGATGGATGAACTGTGATTTATATAGAGATTTGTTTGAAAAAAATATTTTCTCTACCCACTCCTGAGGAGTAGCAGCAGCAGAAGGCAAAGAGCTAACTTTGTTGACTGATTGGGACCTGGCTAAAACACTGTCCTCCTTCATGAAAGATGAGAATTGATACCCCAGGACTTTCCAACAATACTCATTGTAGACCATGAGCTGAATTTTTCATTTACCATGCACCACTAATCCTATGGCTTACAATTTCCTCTTGTTTCACTCCTTTTCTCTCTATACATTCTAGCCACATAGGAGGTGATTATCACCATTCTCCTCAATCCCACTTCATTTGAATCAGACTTCCAAATCTCCCTTTTCCACTGAACCCCTGGAATTCCCATTCTATAGGGAACAAATTTCCCATTAGACTGTATTTCTTTCTCTTACACTCAAATCTACGAATAGTGGTAGTCTCTCGGTGATCGAGAATGACGATTGTCTTTGTGCAGTTTCATCTATGGTGTACCCTCATGTGGCTTTGGAGTCCAAAGGCTGAGGCGCAGAGTTTGTGGCACATGGGGCATGGGACTCCAGTTGTTACGGGAGGTGTGGTTGTGGCCTGGTGTGTCGGTGTTCATGCACAGCGGCAAGACGTCGACGTCGCTCATCTTCAAAGGTGATGGCGGCATGGTGAATGTGGGTTCACCAGCTGCTTCTGTCAGAGGCAGCGAGTTCTAGTTGCTTTGGTGTAATGCCAGCCCACTTCAAGTTTGACTTTAGCTGATCCTTGAATCTTTTCTTTGGTCAGCTTGTTTCCTGAGTCCAGCTGACAGTTCACCATAGAATACCTGTCCTGGTATTCGCTGTGGGTCCATGCGGATGACATGTACAGACCATCGTAGCTGGGTTTTGAGGACCATGACTTCGATGCTGGTGGAGTTGGCTCTGTCGAGGACTTCCTGGTTGGTGATTCAGTCCTGCCATTGATCCTCATGATTGACCGGAGAGAGTGTTGGTGGAGTTGCTCCAGCTGTTTCATGTGCTTCCGGTACAGTGTCCATGTCTCACAGCCATACAGGAGTGAGCTGAGGACCACTGCGTTATACACTTTGAGCTTCATCGCAGTGCTTACACCTCTGTGTTGGAGGACTTTGCAGCTCAGCCGCCCGAGTGCCTGGCTGGTCTTTTGGATCCTGGCATTGATCTCGTGGTCTAGGGACCCATCATTGGCGATGGTGCTGCCCAGGTACTTGAAAGTGCTGACATTAGAAAGCTGCGTGCTGTCGATTGTAATGCACGGCTGGTTCGTTGGCCTCCCTGGTGCAGGTTGGAACAGCACCTCTGTTTTGCTGAGGCTGATAGGCCAAACAGTTTTGTTGTGGTGGAGAACCTGTCCACAATGGTTTGGAGATGATTTTCTTGGTGGGCCATGAGAGCACAGTCATCTGCAAAGAGAGCTTCCAGGATGAGTCTCTCTGTTGTCTTTGTTTTTGCAGTCAGGCGGTGAAGGTCGAATAGTGAGCCATCCAGTAGGTATTTGATGTAGACGCCCAGGTCTAGATCCATCATAGCATGTCGTAATACTTGGGTGAAAAATAGGTTGAATAGTACCGGAGCAAGAACACAGCCTTGTTTCACGCCATTGGAGATGGTGAAGCTATTGGTAGTCTCTCCACCAGATAGGACTTCCCCTGTCATGTCGACATGAAAGAGCTGGATCAGTTTGATGAATTTTGCTGGGCAACCGAGCTTGCTATGGATCACCCACAATGCATCCCTGTTCACTGTGTCGAACACCTTTGTCAGGTCTATGAAGACAATGTAGAGACTCAGGTTCTGCTCAAGGCATTTTTCCTACATTTGCCTCACTGTGAAGACCATGTCGATGGTGCTGCAATCTGGTCGGAAGCCACACTGTGATTCAGGCAGGTTCTGCTCTGAAACAGATGACAGGAGTCTGTTTTATATAACACGGGTGAGGATCTTTCCAGAAATGGAGAGTAGTGAGATGCCTCTGTAGTTGTCACAGGCTATTCGTGCACCTTTGTTCTTGTATAGGGCTATGATGAAGGCATCTCTGAGTTCTGGGGGCATGTCTTCCTCTTCCCATATGCTAGTCAGCACTATGTGGAATGCCTGGAGCGCCTTTCCATTTAAGGCCTTGTACACCTTGGTTGGGATCCCGTCTTTACTGGGTGCCTTGCCTGCACTCATTTGTTTAATGGCTTTTTGGACTTCCTCTATTGAAGGAGGGACATCGAGTTGTTCAGTGGTGCGGTTTTGGGGGATCTGGTCAAGGGCGCTTTGGTCGACTGAAGCGGGTTGGTTGAGAAGTTGACTGAAGTATTCTTTCCACCTGTTGCTGATGCCTTTTTTATCTTTTATGAGAGTGTCACCATCAGAAGATAGCAAGGGAATGGTGGTGGGTTTTAATGGCCCATAGACCGTCTTGAGGGCACTGAAAAATTGTTTGTAGTTTTTTGTATCAGCAAAGCATTGGATTTCTTCTGCCTTTTTTTCCCACCATCAGTCTTGTATCTTCCTGATCTCACACTGTGCCGTGTCTTGGAGAGACTTGAATCTGTCCTTTTTAGGAGCAGAGTTTGGGTTATTTTGCCACTCTGTAAAGGCTTTGTTCTTTTTGTTCAATAGGTCTTCAATAGCAGTGTTGTTCTCGTGGAACCACTCCTGGTGGTTGCGTTGTTTGGGGCCTAGGACTGCCTTTGATGTTTCCTTCACTGTGTCTCTGAACTGGTTCCATTTCTTGGTTGAGCTTCCAGTGAGTGGTTCCTTGGCAGACAGCTTGTCGTCCAGGCAGGACTGGAATGTTTGCAAATAAGATGGATCTCTAAGACGACTCACATTGTAAAATGCGCAAACTGTCTGGGCACGTTTTGGATGGCGAGGTACAATGTGCATTTGAAGAGTCGCTCTAACCAATCGATGGTCTGTCCAGCATTCAGCTCCTCTCATGGCTCTGATGATCTGTACATCCTGGATGTCTCACCGGCGTACAATGATGTAGTCAATGAGATGCCACTGTTTTGATCGTGGGTGCATCCACGTTGTTTTATATTTGTTCGCCATTCTGAACACAGTGTTCGTGAGGGTGAGTTCGAACTCTGAGCATTTGCTGAGTAGCAGTAGGCCATTGTTGTTCATTTTGCCTACACCGTGTTTGCCGAGCACTCCTTTCCATCTTTCATGGTCCCGGCCAATGCGGGCGTTGAAGTCTCGCAGTAGTATCAGCTTGTCATTTGTGGGCACTGAGTGCAGGACGGCATTCAGGTCAGAGTAGAACTGTTTGATGGTCTCCTCTGTGCTGGTCAGTGTTGGGGCATATGCGCTGATGATTGTGGCATACCGGTCTTTGCTGAGAGGCAAACGGATCTTCATGAGCCTCTCGCTGATGCCCACAGGCAAGTCTGGCAGCTGTTTGAGCAAACTGGTCTTGATAGCCAGGCCAACAATGTGGATTCTGTCTTCATTTGAGGCTCTACCTTTCCAGAAGAAGGTGTATCCAGTGGTGGGTTCGCTGAGTGATCCCTCTTCTGGTAAGCATGTTTCGCTTAAGGCTGCGATGTCGATGTTATATCGCGCCAGTTCTTTACCAATTAGAGCTGTTCTTCTCTCAGGTCTTGAGGTATTCTCTCTGTCAAGTAATGTCCTGATGTTCCATGCTCCTAGTAGGAGTTTCTTTGTATTTTTCCTTTGATTTCGACCACTTAAAGGGATGACCCACCAGGTATGCTGACCGGGTGTTTGTAGGGTAGGCAATGTTTGGGACACCTTTTCTAGTCCCCTCCCTTGATTAGGGTGAGCAGTGCTGTCCTAGAGAGGGCTTCTCAGTCACCCAGGATGCTGCCAAACATCCCTGCTGCCCACAGGGCTGAGCGACCACTGGTCTGTGGGCCGCCTATGTGCAGGATCGTGACTACAACTGCTAGTGGTCATTCTTTCTCTTACATTCAAATCTACAAATACTCACTGAGATCTAACCCCTTCATTATATACCTATCCCTTTTCTCCACTACTAATTGTCCCTTCACCTTCCCAACCCTTCCCAGGTTCTGACACCCAAGTCCTGGAAAGAAAGTTGGAATACTTCTTGTTTCCCACAGTCACTTACAGACCTTCCCTTTAACACTATCACCCAGTTACCCTGACACCTTTGAAGTTCATAGTAACAAAATTGTTCACCCAGTCCAGATTATGGTGATAGTTATATGCAAGCCTCCACATTATTTTTCCTCTTTTTGTGAAGAATTCAGCACCATGGTCAGCATTTTCATCTTCTCAAATCCTGCCCTTATATTAAGGGCACTTTGACATCCATAATGATGTTCCCTCAAATGACCCGCACCTTTCAATTCCTTAGGCTCAGAATCTACTTCTTGACTCTATCTCAGTTACTCATAAAGATGAACATACACTAATTTTTACCATTCCCTATCGTATTTTTCTAATTAAAAACTCTAGCAATTCTTTTATCTGACCATAACTTCCTGTCACTCCATCTCTCCCTCTACCTCCTCACTCCTAAATCCATTTTTCACTCACAGTAAGACTTCTAATCCCTCTACCCTTCATTATTTTCTCAGGATCTGCTCTTACTTTACTTTTCTCTTTTTCTACTCTTGACATTAAACAAACCAATTCAACTTCACATTGACTGTTATTCTCAAATCCCTTGCCCTCTTGGCCTGTTGCCACTCATCCCTTGCCCTCTTGGCCTGTTGCCACTCATCACTTGCAAAAGCTCAATCGTGCATTGCTCTTACTATCCACCTTTTCTACTCCTATTCATGTTAGTGAACAGTGCAGGAGGAAGTCAATAGTGACTGGAACACAGTACAAATTCATGTTAAGCAATTTCATAGGTTCATAGATTTATAGCTGCAAGTAAACTTATCGAGCATCAAATACAGACCTCTCATTTAATAGATAAGGAAACTAAGTCCAGATAAAGTTAAATGATTTGCTGTTGCTCACACCCCTAGTAAGTGTCTGAGGTAATACTTAAACCCAATTCTTCCTGACTCCAAGTCTAATACTCTATTCATTAAACTATGCTGTCTCTAAACTTCAACTGGGCTTACACTTCAGCAAGACAACAATTTTATTCTTTCCTAGAATAATTAAAATTACTTAAGTGATTCCCTAATGCAACTAGGTGGCACAATAGATAGACCACTGGGCCTGGAGTCAAGAAGACCTGCCTCAATTTCCTCATCTGTAAATTGAGCTAGAGATGAAAATGACAAACCATTCTAGTATCTTTGCCAAGAAGACCTCAAAAGGTCATGAAGAGTTGAGCAAAACCAAAGAATAGATAAACAAAAACAACAAAAACCAACTGATTCTCTACAAAAGCTTTTTCAAAACTTTTCTGTCCTTAGTCCTCCCTTCCTTCCCTTACTTTACTGAGAAAAATGAGGTCAATTGATACAAACTCCCTCTTTTCTCTTTCTTTTCAGTTCAAATCCTTTGGCATCTTTTCCCATTTTCTCTTCTTTCTCCTCAGCCTCTGACTACGAAGTGGCCCTTTGCCCAAACACTGCAGATATGCCACTGAACCTTCCTCCTTTCTTCTCCAGCCAACTGCAACCTCAATCATTCTTTCTTTCTCTGATCTCCAACCTCTCCCTATCTACTAATTTATAACCTATTGCCTTCAATCATGTCCAAATCTCCCCTATCCTTAACAAAACCCCAATATCCCTTCAAGCTACCAGCCTCTAGATCTCCCCCTTTTCTCAGTCAAATATCTAGGTAAAGCTGACTATACTTGCCATTTCCACTTTCATTTACTCCTCTACTCTTTGAAATACGGATCCTGACCCCATTACTTGACTATACCTCCTCTCTCCAAAATTATTGTGATCTCTTAAATTGCTTAAATAGGATTTTTTCTAGTTTTCCTCCTCCTTGTCTATCTGCTACATTCAACACTGTGAACCACTGTCTCCTCCTGCTTACTCTCTACTCTGGGCTTTGGGGACAGTCAACTCTCCTGCTTCTCTTTGTATCTGTCTAATCATTCTTTCTCCTTCTCTTTGGTTGCTTCTTTGTCCAGATTACTCTTCTTAATTGTGGACTGTGATAGGACTAGTTTTCCTGAAATAGCTTCTTTCAGTCCCTGCTTCCTTAATACAGATTCTTATTAGTGGTATAAAAAATCCCAACTCCTTTTAGTTTGAGACTTTCAGACTTGGCATGTGCTTGAAATCATGAGAGTCCCCATTTCCTGAGGTCTTTCTGACCAGACACACTTGCAGATAGAGATGAGTAGGGTCACAGACCAGAGAAGCTCTGGACCGCTTTATCTTTGTTTTATATTCTTGCCATGTTACAGCAAAGTAAAGGTCCTTTGTTAAATGTTCAATGACTTGTGAGTATCTCATTTCATTTCGACACCACATATGAACTAAGAATGCTAGTGTTAGAAACCTCATCTCTAACATGGGGTGCCCCCAAATACTCTGTAATAAGCCTCTCTTTTCTTTTTACATTCACTCTCTTGGTAACTCCAACAACTCTCATGGATTTAATTATCATCTTGATGCCACTGACTCGGAGATTTGTATTGTCAGTCTCAGTCTCTCCCCCTAAGTTTCAAACCCATTTCCCAGTTTTTGCTTTTTGGGCATTTCACACTGGATATCCTGAAAACATCTAAAATTTAACATGTACAAAACAGAAACAATTTGTTTCTTTCCAAATCCTCCTATCTTTCTAATTTCCTTATTTCTGTTGAAGGTGCCACTATTCTTCCAGTTTCCCAGCTCTGGAATCTTGGCATTATCTTCTATTTCTCACTGTGACTCACCCCACATATCTAATCAGTTGCTAAATCTTGCCAATTCTATCTTCACATTTCTTGAAGTTGAGCCCTACACACACAGTGATTACATTAGGTCCAGCCCCACACGGTCCTCCCCCCATTATTGCAACAGCCTTCTCAATGGATTCCTTGTCTCAAGTCTCTCCCCATTCCAGTAGCTACTACACACTACATAATACCTAGAGATTATCCTTAAATGTGTACACAGTAGACCATGTCACTTCCCTACTCAAACAATCAATTCTAGTAGCTTCCTATTTCCTCCAGAATTAAATTAAAATTATTTATTCAGCATTTAAAGTCATTATCAAATGAAATAATATGTGTAAAGGTCTTAGCACAGGGCCTGGCACATAGTAGGTCCTTAGTAAATGCTTATTCCCTTCCTTTCTCCATTCACAACTTGATTCCAAGCTATCCTTCCAGCCTTCATATACAGCACTTTCTCCTCAGACTCCCAAATCCAGACAGTTTTCTCTCTGTCCCTTTTATGTGACATTTAATTTCTCAACTCCATTCCTCTGTATCTATCCTTTATTCTGGGAATCTACCCCTAACTTGCCTAAATCTCTTAGAATCTCCCTTTTGTTTCAAGTTGCAGCTCAAGCACTACCCAGCCTTTCCTAATCTCTTCAACCACTATTACCTTCCCTCTCAAGCTAATTCATATTGAACTAGCTTGCATTTATTTGTATTTATCTTCTTTATATTTATTTTGTATGAATTTAAACATATCCTTATTGCCTCTCCCAAGAAAATTAATTATCTTTGTGGGAAGGAATTTTTTAAATTATTGCATTTGTATCCACAACATCTCATACCATACAATCAGCACTTAATAATTAATGTTATTCAGCTGATGAATTTTAGTGGGTTACAAACTGAATTTGAATCAACAGTACACTATGGCAGCCAAAACAGTTAAGGGAAATGCAGTATAGGGAAGTCATAATTTTTCTTTTTTTCCCAGATTACATGTAGATATGATTTTAATAATTATTTCTTACATTTTATGATCCATGTTCTCTCTCTCTCTCTACCACCCCTAAACAAAGATGGCAATAAGGTGATATAGGTTGTACATATGCTATCATGCAGAATATATTTCCATGTTCATTCTGTTGTGAAAGAAGACACATATCAGTTATACTAGAGGAAAAAATCAGGAAGGAAATAAAGTGAAGAGTGGTATGCTTCAGTCTACATTCAGACTCCATCAATTCCTTGTGTGGAGGTGGATGTCTTTTTGCCCCATGAGTCCTTTCTTGTTGTCATAGATCCCTGCTTTGCTGATAACAATTAAATCATTCACAGTTGATCATCATACATTATTGTTGTTAGTGTGTACAACATTCTCCTATTTCTGCTCACTTCACTTTGCATCATTTCATATAACTTCATATAAGTCTTTCCTGTTTTTTTGTGATCATCCAGTTCATAATTTCTTATGGCCCAATAATATTCAATTGCAATCATATGACAGCTTGTTCAGCCATTCTCCAGTTGATGGATATCCCTTCAATTTCCAATTCTTTGCTACTACAAAAAAAGGGTGTTATTAATATTTTCATGCAAACAGATGCTTTTCCTCTATCTTTGATCTCTTTAGGACACAGATAGAGGTATTGTTGAGTCAGAGGGTATGAATAGCTTTTTGGCCCTTTGATCATGGTTCCATATTGTTTTCCAGAATGGATATATCAGTTCCCAGCTCCACCACCAGTCTATTAGTGTCCAAATTTTCCCACATCCTCTCTAACATTGATCATTTTTGGTTTTTGTCATATTAGCTAGTCTGATAGGTGTGAAGTAGTACCTCAGATTTATTTAAATGTGCATTTCTCTAATTAAAAGTGATTTAGGGGTTATAATTTTTCTGTACTCTACTCTGGTGGACCACATCTAGACTTCTATGTTGAATTCGGTATACCACACTTTTAGTCAGGATCCTGAGATGGCAATCATCCAGAGGAGGGGAATAGGAAGAGTGAAGGGCCTCAAAATTATGGCCTATGGATATCACTTAGATGAACTGGGAATATTTAATCTAAAGAAGGGAAGGCTTGGGTTAGTCATGCTATCAAGCTGGGTACATGTATTTTAAGAGCTGTCGTAGGGAAGAGGGATTAAGTTTATTCTTTGTTCCAGAGGACAGCACTGGGAATAGTGGGTAGGAATATGTAAGAGGCAAATCAAGTCTTCTAGTCCAAAAAAACTTTTTTTTATTTAAATTAATTTATTTAGTCAATTTAGAACCAATAAAAAACTTCTTAATGATTAGAACTAGCTAAAAGTGGGATGGGCTGTAGCAAGAAATAGCAGTGTACTCTTCACTGGAGATCTTTAAGCAAATATTGGATGACTCCTTCTTGAGGACATTATAGAACTCCTGGTTCTTGTTCATGTGATGTGAACTGATGTCACTTCCAAAGCTGAGATTTTGTGGTTTTGTGATTTGATTCTAAACTATAGTCTCATATCCTGAAAATGTACCTGCTGTGATCTAAGAAGATAGTCTAAACCCAATGAGCAGATGAGAAATTCAACATATTATTTGTCTACAATAACCAACTTTGTATCATGCCAAGTCTTCAAACAAGAGGGACTCTTTGCCTGCAAAACTCAAGCATCATTACAGTAAAGATGTGTTTTGAGCTTCTCTCTTAAGCTAGAGTAAAATAACTCTGTTCAGAAAACCATTACCATTCAAGAGAAGTTAATGGTTCTATAATTGCTACTTATTGCATCATCTGTTCCAAAAGGACAGCTGTGTACCATTTGGGGTCCCATTGAAATTGTCAGTAAAATCATTGTGTTTGTTGGAAGTTTTCTTCTTTTGCCATATTCTTTTCATAGGAATAAGCCCACTGGCTTTTGTCCTGAAATGAATTTTAAAACAACAAAAAACCTAGGGTTCTTCATTTTCAATATTAGGTCATAGATCCTCACTTCTGGTCATAGGTAAAAGTTTTAACTTTACATTAGAACTGGAAAAGGCAAGCAAACAAATCCCCTTCATGTAGGCTGAAGAGTTTCCTGTACCATTTTTTAAAATTTCATGCTAAATCTAACCATGCCTCTTTCTCAGCCAAATAAGGTACTCTAAAATCAAAGAGACCCTAGTGTAGTGTTTTGTTCTGATCCAAGTATCTAAATACACCAGTGGATTCTGAACTGTTCTCAGAATTTTCACTTCCAAAGTTAAATTTAATTCAATAAACATGTAAGTGCCTTTTATATTCCAGGTACTAGGCTAAGCACTGGGGACACAAATAAGAAAAAGACTATCCCTGCCCTCAAAGAAATTACAGTCTATTGCAAGAAGACAACACACAAAAGGGAGTTTCAAAATGAGGTGGAAGCATAAGAAGGAGATACCCAAAAGTTGAAACCAATGGAGCTAACAAAAGGAGAGTAGAGTGTGGAAGGTATTCATTATAATAATAAATATTTGTTGAACATCTACTTTTTAAACTAGTCTGTGATCCAAAAAACAAAGACTCAGAAAGGCCACAAGGTATTATTGGAAGAATAATAGATTTGGTATCAGCAAATTCTGTGTTCAAATTTTACCTTTGACAATTATTGATCTAAAGCACTTAGCCACTTCTGTGTCTTCATTTCTTTTTCAATAAAATGAGGCAGTTGGACAAGGGTGCATCTAAGGCAGAAATGTGCTGGTAAATGTTCAAAAACAGAATTTCTAAAAATGTACAACACATTTTTTGATTCAATCTGCATCACTAACATTTTCTCCATCATTTTACTAAGCCCAGACAATCAAAACACTGAAAGAAATCTTTTTTTTTTTGCATTTGCTGATTTCTGAGGTGTAAATGCTCACAATGAAAATTCAACAATCAGTTCTTAGAAGTTCCTATACGTTGGCTCCAGTACACCCCTCCTCCAAGGCCTTTTCTAGCTCAAAATCGAAGATCCTATCCCAATGCCAGTCGGTATCCTCCATGGAAAGTAGAATTGGATAGTTGATATTGTATCCTTTTTGTCCTCTCCTCCCTTATATAGCTTTTCTGTATGGCTTAGGGTGTCTTTTTTGTTCTGTGCCCCTCTGTCCCCCTTTTCTCTGAAGAGTTAATCAGCAGCCCCCAGTTATAACAATTAGACCTTTTTTTGTCTAAAGGCAATATAATGGCTCTCAGGTCCATATGGTCCCTTCCCCAGCTGTTTTATGTAGTTTATATACAATGAATAGTTATTAACTCAAGATATATAGCTGAATGCTTCTAATTAGGAAAAAATCCTGACATTTGCACAAAGCCTGGCCCTCTTGCCCAAGTTAAATTTTGTATATTTCCAGATAACTCTTGGCTTCTTCCACTCCTGTTCTCTCAGCATGGTCTAAATGTATAATACAAGCCTCATGATAGACCCTGGGTCTCTGTATATGTGAAACAAAGTCAGGACATAATTAGTATTTAGCTAAAGGAGAATATATAATGGTATCCTTTAGAGACCAGGCTTGGGGAGGAGTACTTGGATTGAGTCAACCTTCGGAGCCTTCCCTCAGCTTGTAGAGGCAATTACTACCAGGGCTTTCATCTTTGTTCTCTGTGCCAACATGCCTGCGACCCACCTCAGTCTCTCCCTCTTCCACTGCAGCTCTGCTCTTTTTCTTTTTCTTTATTCACTCATTGCCCTTGTACCACCACTACTTTCCAACTCGGCCAATTACAATGTCTCCCCAACTACCACAATAGCTAGCTAATGAAGTCCCAGTTTTTCCTCTCAGTTTGTTCTCTCAAAGACTGTGTGCACGTTTTACAAAACTTCCAAGTATGAGTCAAGTCAGCCTTCTTGCTCAAAGAATTCAATAGTCCCAAATCACTTTCAGGCCTGAGAGAGAATGCTTGTCTGAACTGTGATCCCAGAAATCCAGTCATTTCAGAAACCCATATTAAACAATGATCCTATGATTCAGGCAGTGCCTTCCATCAAAGAGCTTAGGGAAGGCAGGCTATGGACTTAAAGCTCTTTAATACTAGAGTTTGTGGGGGAAATATCCACAGGGATAGCCAAAGTTCTCTGGGAGATAGAAGATGGGAGCATTTGTCACAATCAGGGACAGCTTCATGGACGTTGGAACTAGGCTTTGAAGGATGGATAGAAATTACAGAGGGGGTCGTGGGGTATATTCCAGGTGGATGAAACAGATGAGTGCTTTTGTACCAAGGCAGGAAAATATAGGGTCTATTCAGGGAAGTTGATTTAGTTAATATAGTACAGGGCACCATTACTAAGTATATCTAGAAGGATAGGCTATTGGCAGTTTGGAGAAGGCTTAGAATACTAGCATACCAGCCCCTTTAGCCTCAGTTTCCCAATCCACATTGGCTCTACCAGGTTAGGTTCTCAGAGGGGAGGCTGGTAGTATTCTCAGGGTTCTAGGGATAACCTGACTAACTCAAGAGCCCCCACTCAATGGGCTTTTCCCCCCTAACAATGAGTACTTTATTAACATTCAGTAGACTTATTTCTTAGTAAAGGCATTTACTCAAATGTCACAGCAGGAATAGCAGTTATAAAGCATTTCCCTCCAAAACCTGGGGAACATCTTCCAACAAACATGGAGCCTGTGAAGGGAAGAGTTAGAATGAATTTAAAGAACAGAAGTAGTAAGGCACACACCTAGGGAACAGCCCTGGCCAAAGGAGTTCTGAATTCTAGAACTTTCTGCTCTGAATTCTGGAATTTCTTTCTGCTCTGGGCTGTAGTATTATTGGTAATTGATAATTTGTTCCACTACTCAGCTCCACTACATCAAGGGCTGTCACCTTGATGCCTTAATATCTTGGCTTGACAGATCAGTCTGTTGTTTCTCTGGGTCAAGCAGGTTTCTCCTCTATGGAAATAAGTGTCTTACTGGATTGAGCAGCTGCTGGGCTGAAGTAGGCTGGTTCTTTTGTCTTAGTGCTACTGCTGTCTGCTGGGACCAGTGGCTCTTCATAAGACACAGTGTCTTTATTGAGTAGGTCAATCTGCTGACTCTCTAGTTATACTCTTTGATTGGCATTTGAAGTCTTCACCATCTTCAGCCTCCAGTTTGAATGGGTGTTTTTGTTCTCTAATTGAAGTGATATTGTGTTCTTTTTAGCTATAGTGCTAGTATACTCCTTCAGGAAGGACAATGACTCTTTAGCCTAAGATTGGCAGAAGCCTCTCCTTTTTGATTGCATAAATCTGAGGTTTATCATCTGAAGGCAGGAGGTGGGAGAGGCCTAGGATGTCTAGTTTTATAAAGCATACTGTGTCACAGAGACTCCACCTTTCCTTAAAATGACCACCCAAGAAGTACTTTCCAGATTCCTGGGAAGTCTCATACAAAGAAGTGTCTAGGGACAAAGATATGGAGGGATTATGTGCCCTAGGGGCAAGTTCATTGTTTCTGTTGGCCTTTCATATGCAGTTGAGCTATTCAAGCCCCAGGCTCTTTCTAAGGTGTGAAATGCTTCCTTTACATCTGAAAGGACTTCATTGCCTTTTCATTTCAATATCTCCGTTTTTGCCCCTTGAGACCTTCAGCTTTGCTGAAGCCCTAAAGAGGCTCCTTCTTATACTAGGTTAAAGTGTTTAGTCTTTAATTAGTAGGCACTTGGGAACCCTTGGAGATTTCTGAACAGGAAAGTAACATCCAAGATGGAATGTAGGATGATTTATCTGGCAGTTGAGTGGGGGATGGATTAAAACAGGGAAAACTGGCAGGTGGGATGACTACTTGGGAGATAATAAGAATAATTCATGCAACTAGTAATGAGGACCTGAAGGATGGGAGTGGGAATGGGGAGTGGAGACAGAAATAGAAGAGATATTTAGGAGGTGGATTGTTTATGACAGTGACTGGATGCATATTTGTAACTAGAGATCAGAGAAATCATGGATAATTCTGAGATTTTGGGGTAACAGATAGCCATTAAAAGAAGACTGAGAAGATGGCTTAAGGACTGAGAAATAAAGCCTTGTCTTATATTATGGAGCTTGCTGTGTAAGGGGAACATCTAGGTGGACACAATTAGGTCAACATGGAATCTAGGAACCCCAAACTTGTAACCTAGTAAGATCTGATGAACCCCAAGTTTAGGACTAGCTGATAAGCTGGAGACCCCACGGCTTGTACTGGTTCCTGGTTCCCATGAGAATCCACCCTGAAGGGAATCTCAGGCTAGCAGTTTCAGACTGAATAATGGACCCTAAAGTAAAGGACAATTCCAGTTAGGTGGGGCTAAGCAAAAGCTGAGTGCCTCTTTTAGCCTTAGAAACTTCTCCCATTGTACCACATTCCCCTTTCAATATAAAATTTAGGACCTTCAGCTAATGAGACTAAAGCTCTGCCTACTGAACTAAGAAGACACAAAGAAGACAAATGGTGGTAGGAAGACAAATGGTGGTAGAAAGAGAGTATGAAAGTGGCATTGGTGAGCTAGGAATATTCCAACTCCACACGATGACCAGTGAGTCAGAGGATATGAATAAATGTTTAAGAAGTCCTGGTACAAGTGGACACAATATTATCCAGAGGGAGTTAGTTTCTTAGTGAGACAAGAAGATGGAAGGAGTGACAAAGCAAGAAGTTTAGAATGAAAGCAAGATTCTTAATTATGGAGCTGTCCTTCCATTAACTATGGAGAGCACAGCAATAGGGTGAACAGATCTAGATCCCAACATTGGAGCCAAGTTGAAGAGGAAAAAATAAGGGGATAGGCAATGGGGAGAATGGAGGGGGCATAATCATTGCTATAAAAATCAACAGATTTTGAGGATGATTTAACAAAGGTTTTTATGGTTTTGTTTATTTCTTTGAATGAAACTATATACATTACCCACAAGTCTCCTATTTCCAACTGTTCCATTGTAGGTCTCTACCTAAGCCTGAACTGGGTCTTTTGATAGGAAGTTGCTAATTGCCAAAAAAGTAGTGGGGGCAAGCTAGCCTTATCTTATGAACAAAGTAAGGAAAAAACAATTGTAAATTTAAAAATGCTCTTATGGGATCCTTTATGAGGAAGCAGAGTGCTACACTTGGAGTTAGAAGAAACTGAGTTAAAATATGGCCTCAGACACTTATTAGCTCATGATCCTGGGCAAGTCACTTAACCTCTGTCTGCCTTAGTTTCCTCAACTATAAAATGGAAATAAAAATACTATCTACCCCCCCAAAAAAAAAAACTGTAATTAGAATCAAATGAGTTTATATTTGTAAAACACTTAGCACATATTAAATCAAGGCTTATTTCTTTCCCTTCCTTTCTTTTCTTACTGCTTATTCTTCTTGACCTCCATGTAAGCTTTGATACCATCCAGCACCTTTTTCTCCTTGACACCCTCTTCTCTCTATGTTCATGGTATTGCTCTTGCCTTGTTTTCCTGATACATTTTTGACCATTTCCTCTTGGTTTCCTTTGCTGGTTTTTCATTGAGTTTATGCCTATTAATCATGGATGTCCACCTAACTTCTGTCTTGGGACTTCTGTTTTTTACTCTATACTATTTCACTTGATCTCCTCAGCTCCCATGGATTTAAATATTATCTCTATGTATATGATTTTCAGATTTATTTATCCAGCCTTAACTTCTTTTCAAGAACTCCTATCTGTACTTTCCAACTGACATTAACAACTTCAACTTTATGGACCATAAATATTTTAAATTTAGTACATATAAAACTAAACTCATTTTTCTCCTTGCCAAACTTTCCCCTCTTCCAAACATCACTGTTTTTATCAAGGGGTCATTTTAATCATCCTTGCTTACAACCTTAGTGTCATCCTCAACTCTTCACTCTATATACAATCTGTTGACACTTCCAATCAATATTCCTTCTGAGTTCTCCCTCTGACACCATCTAAGTTCAGGCTCATATCACCTCAGACCTTGACCTCTACAATAGCCTGCTGCTTGGTCTCCTTCCTCAAGATCTTCCCCACTCCAATCCACCTTCCATTCACATACAAAAGTGATCTTCCTCTTAAAGTGTCATCCTCTTAACATTGACTTCCTATTAGCTCCAGGATCAAATATAAACTTATTTCTTTGGCTTTTGAAAACCTAGCCCCTTCCTATTTTTCCAATATTACACTTTTCTATCCTCCACTCTGAACTAGTGCTATTGGCTTCCTTGCTTTTCCTCACATACCACACTCCGTTTTCCACCCATGTGTTATTGGCTATCTCCCTTGCCTAGAATGCTCTCCTTCACCATCTATGCTCCCTGCTTCCTGGCTTCCTTCAAGATTTAAATGAAATGCTTTCTTTAAGATTCATCTTACTGGTTCCCTCAGAATCTACTTGCAATTTATCTTGTATATGCCAAGTTGTTTGCATATTGTCTTCCCCTATTAGAATATGAGCTCCTTGAAGGCTTTCTTTTTTATTCTAGAATTTAGTCTGGATAGTGTTTGGAGCATCCATAGGAAGCACTTTCGATTTATTGATTAACATGATATGGAGGTGGTGGGGATATTTTGAATTGTCACATAGCAACTTCATAGGCTCAGAATTGAAAGACAGGAGACAAAATTAAAAAGCAGTATTTCTACTCCATGCATTGGAGGGGCATTTCCTTCTCTAGCACATACCACTTCTCCTTTACTGCAATAGCCTCTTGATTCAGAGGTTCTTAAACCAAGGACCATGAACTTATTTTTAATTTTATATCAATATTTTTTGTAATCATTGTTGTATTATAATTTATAATCATATTATTTTTGTAATATGTAAATGTAAAATTTGTAATCATATTATTTGATTTTATGCTTAAATAAGTTAATTAATTAAAAACAAACAAACAAGGGTCTGCAGACTTCACCAGACTGCCAGAGGAGGTCTATGACATGACAAAAGGTTAACAATCTCTGTCATAATCTGTCTTCTTATCTTAATTCTCTTCTCCATTCAATTTTCTGTCCTTTGGGTTCAAGACATAGTTGAATCAAGTTCAGAGGAGTCTCAAGAGAGCTGTCTAACTTATTGATGGCAATGATGTGAATAGCAATTAATTAGAGAAATAAGGCATAAGTATCATCAGTAGAGAAATTAAAGGCTATAAGACCTAAGGCACAGGCTTAAACTTTTCTGCCTATCTGGAATTACAGGCAGCAAAATCAAACCATAGCCTTGAGAACTTAGAGGTGGGAGGACTTGTTAAATATACACATCCCTATGCTATTCATAATATATTTTATGCTTTTGTGGGGGACTTGGAGAACTTTGTAAAGCAGCCAGGTGATGCAATGGATAGAGTACAGGGCCTGGATTCAGAAAGTTCATGATTCATGAGTTCAAATCTGGCCTCAGATCCTTACCAGCTGTATGACATTGGGCAAGTCACTTTACCCTGTTTGCTTCAGTTTTGTTATTTGTAAAACGAACTGAAGAAGGAAGTAGCAAACCCCTTTAGCATCTTTGCCAAGAAAACCCCAAATGGGGTTATGAAATGTTATGCACCACCAAAACAAATGAACAACAACAGTGGGAATGTTACATTCTACTGTAGCCATGGAGCTACTGAGAACTGAATCGGGGAGATAACCAGTGGGGGGAAAGAATGCAATTCCACCAGCTGGTGTTAATAAAATAATGAAGCTAAGATGTAGAAAATCAACCCAGAGCCATTTCCCCTCCCTCCATCCTTCCAGCCCATTCTTACCTCCCCCCAATGACAATAAAGCTAGTTTCTGTATTAATCAATCAATAAGCATTTATGACATCTTTATTATATACTAGTTAATATGCTTAGTATCAGTGATACACAGAAAAAGTAAAACAGTTTCCCTTAAAAGTGCTTGTATTCTAGTGGAGGAGACAACATATGCATGAATTCTTTGTCTATATTCAAGATACACGCCAATCAATAAATATTAAGTGCCTACTATGTGCTGGGCACTCTGTTAAGAACCAGGATACAAAAAGAGGCAAAAAGTAATCCCTGGCTTTGAGGAGTTCAGTATCTAATGGAGATATACAAACAGAGGAAACAGAAAGTAATCCTAGAGGGGAAGGCAATTAGCTGTGGAGAAGACAGAGAAAGGCCCCCTTTATAGGGCTGCCTTTGAACTGAGTGATGAAGGAAACCAAAGATGCCAAGAGATTGAGATGAGGAGAGAGAGCACTCTGGACACGAGAGCCAGTGAGTGCAGAGGCATAGAAAGGGATGATGGAATCTTGAATGTCAAGAAGAGCAAGCTGGCCAATTTGGCTGAACTATACAATGCATGGAAGTAAGTGACACATAAGGAGACTAGAAAGATAGGAAGGGAACTGGTTACAAAGAGTATTAAATGGCAAATAGATGAGCTTATATTTGATCCAAGAGGTAATAGAGAATCATTGAAGTTTATTGAATAGTGGGGTGACCTGGTCAGACCTGTGCTTTAAGAAAATGTGCTTTCAGAAAAGTCACTTTGGCAGTTGTGTGGAGGATGGATTGGAATAGAAAGAAACTCGAAGCAGAGAGACCAATTGAGAAGCTATTTCAATAGTCCTGAGTTGATGAGGGCATGAACCAAGGTGGTGGCTGTGTGAATGAAAGAGAAGGACTGTGAGAGATGCAGGAGAATGAAATAACAGGATTTGGCGACTGCTTGGATATGTGGGACTAGTAAGAATAAGGTATTAAGGATGAAACTTTGGCTAATAACCTGAGTGACTAGGATAGTAGTTCTCTGTCTATAGGGACAGAAATAGGAAAGTCGAGAGGGGAGAAAAATGTGGTGCAGATTGGGAAGGGAAATATAATGAGTTCTATTTTAGTCATGTTTGATTTGAGATACGGGTGCTAGAAAGAAAAAAGAAGAAGAAACAGGCTTCCCTCAAGGATCTTGGTGGGGAAATGACATGTACATAGATAAATATATGCAAAATATATACAGAATAAATAGGCTAGGACTGTTCCTCTTTTTCCACAGATAACCATCCCTAAGGGCTGCTTCTTGCTTAAATTCTTGGGAACTGTGAGTTCAAAAGGTACCTACAGCTTAAAGGTGAAAGGCTACTATTTATTCAACTTTTCTTTTAGTCTTAAGCCCCTAGAGCCTAGTTGGTGTCCATTTTAGGGTCGCAGAAAGGAAAGGTTGGAAGCTACTCTGCCACAGGAGAGAGATTTCTTAGCATTTTTCAAGCATTTGATTCCTTGTTTCTTGAAATATCGTGAAACACAGAAGCTTTGTAGTTGTATTGCTTTTAAAAAAATCAGAAGTCAACACTCAGTGTACTAGTTTATACAAATAGACCTTTTAAATATAGTATGTAAGTCACTTTAAATATGATGTTTATCACAAAATATTATTAAAAGAAATAAGATAGTCACATAAGGACTGTAATTGATTCATGGGGTTTTAGACTTTTAGAAATAGAAAGGAACATAGAGATTATCATCTCCTTCGCACATAGACATAGCACCTCATTTGAAAGATGAGGAAACTGAGGCCCTCTTCCTTCTACAAGAGTGTTCTTTCCATTATACTAAGCTTCATATCTTGTGGATAAGTGGGCATTTGCAGCTGGCATGGCTTAAGGTAATTGAGCTATATTCCCTGAGAATAAGCAGGATTTATCAGCTACCATTCCTCTTATTGGTTGTATTTCCTGGCTTTTGTAAGTGGTTGAGAGGCCTTAGTACCATGAAATATTTGCTGAATACTAAGCATGACCTCAATGCTACATAAGGATGGATTTTATTGATTCAATTCAACCAACTTTAAAAGTTTCCTATGTGGAATGCACGTAATATCTCTCCACTAAGGTCCTTCTCCAGTGTTTCACTCTAATATTCAGGTGACTCTAAGACCTAAAAAGCTCTGCCAGTAGAGCACACGCCTCTGGTTGTTGCTACCGACCTGCCTGGGCTTCATTTCAGAGCTTCACTGTCCAGTTGTCCAAGGACCAGCTGGCTGGGCAGTATAGAAGGGATCATCACCAAGTTGACTGTAGGATGCTGAATCTTTGAGCCTGGCCAACTTTTAAAGATTATCTCCTTAGTGATAGAGGGGTTGTGATCTGTGTCAATAGAGGAAGTACTGATGCACACAGATGCAATTACAGATTGGGGTGTGAGGAAGCCCCTGTGCTAGACTGAGGGTAGGAAGATAGCTAAAATTCATCTTCCCATAGCATCTGGCCATGGTTCACTTGAGCACCTTGCCATTGGCTTTGCCACAGACGCTGTACTCCTTCATCCCACCTTGCTCTGAGTGGAATGATAAACTGCCCTGTGGCTCTACTTAAAATCCTTGTGATTCCCTAGACCAAAACTTCCTTCCCTTCTACACTCTCCTGTGTGTCGAATAATGAATAATGTAAGCTCTTTGAAAGCAAGGACTATCCCTTTTAATCTGTATCTTTAGCACGTAGCATGGTATCTGGCACCTAGTAGTAACTTAATAAATGTGCCATAATAAACAAATATTTATAATAATACTAAATTCATTTATTTATGCATTTATGATAATAACAAATAAATCTGTTTATTTATACAGTCTATGTTTTCAAATGGGAAATCATTCTAATAAAGGGAGACATTACAGAAGGCATAATGGATAAAGGGTTTGCCTCAGTCAGGCAGACTTGGGTTCAAATTTTCCCTCAGTTATAAACTGGCTAGGCAATAGTCCCAATGGTATTGGATAAGTCAGTTTTTATATTTTGTGTCCCAGGCAGTTCTCTTAAGTCTAAAAGTTTAGTACTGCTAAATTCCATTGGTAGCAGAAATACCTTCTCAGGAGCTCCTGTTACCAATGAAATAATGTCACATTTTAAAAAATGTAGCCTACCTTTGGGATATTGAGACTTCTGGGGGTCAGAGGGGAGTGGTGACCTTGATTATCAATCAGGAAGAGGAGATTTGAAAGCTGAGCAAACAAGAAGAAATGATTAGATAGCAGATCTGAGCAAGAAAACAGACTGAAAAATAAACTATGGAAAGTTCTCAAGTGACACAGTGCTGTGATATAGTGGGGGCAAAGGTGGTTGTGACAAGATTCTGTAGCCATGAGAAATAAAAGGCAGTCTACCCTAAAATAATCAAGCGAGATGATAAAATGGATAGACTGTTCAGCCTGGATTCAGGAAGCTATGAGTTCAAATTTTGCCTTAGCACTTGCTAGTTGTGTGACCTTTGGTAATTCACTTAATCTCTGTTTGCTCCTGGAAAATGAAGATAATATTAGCATCTTCTGGTGGCACAAGTCAGCTATAATAAGACAGACTATCTCGCCTCCCTCCCAATTTAGATGCAATTGAAGTTGGGCTATGTTGTACTAATACTTTTTGACCTGTGCCACAACAGGGAAACTTGGGATCAGCAATGCTGTAGGCTTGTGCTAAACAAGGCAAGATTTTGAGGTCTACCTGTACCCTGGGCACAATCCCCCTTCCTATTCCCTGAATGCATTAGTCACAGGCACTAGGATTAAATTAGCACAGTGTCTGGTTCATAGTAGGTCCTTAATAAATGTTTATTTCTTTTCCATTACTCATTTTGGTTCTGATTTCTTTCCAAGGCTTAGAGAAAAAAGATACCAAAAAAGAAGGCAAAGGTTTGAGGCTTTCTTCTGATTCAGGGAGAACTTTGCAATGAATCCCAGAAAGTGGGCTGTGTTTGTATTTCTGACACTAAATAATCAACAACAACAATAATGTTCCCTAAAATATATAGCACATACTTCTTGTTCAGTTGTTTTAGTTGTGTCCAGCTCTTGGGGTTTTCTTGGCAAAGATACTGGAGTAGTTTGCCATTTCCTTTACAAGCTCATTTTCAGATAAGGAAATTGAGACAAAACAGGGTGAAGTGACTTGTCCAGAGTCACACAGCTAGTGAAAGTCTGAAGTCAGATTTGAAACTCAGGTCTTCCTAATTCCAAATATAACATTCTGTCTTCCTAATCAAGGCTCCTATGAAAGCATTTATTTACTAATAGTTGTTTTCCTTACTTTTTTCATAAGGTAAAACTAGCTTGTCCAGTTTTTCCTGATTCTAGATCCAGAACTCTCTACTACATGACCCCACTCCCACTATGCTAAGTATTTTATCTTTTGTATGTAATTTGATTTTCACAAGAACTCTGGGAGGTAGATGCTATAATACCACCATTTTACAGATGAGGAAAGTGAGGTAAACAGGTGTCAACTTGTGCAAGTTAAGGTGACTTGCTCAGGATCACCCCCATAGTAAGTTCTGAGGCTGGATTGGAACTCAGTTCTTCCTGACTTCAAGTCTTGGTGCCCTATCTATCAATTGTCCCCAAGTAACAATTGTGTATGCATAAAGGGCAAATAGGTCTCCATTGTAGAATACAAGATAAAAGGAATGCACACTCCCAGGAAGAATAGTACAAGTGCCTTTAAGAAGAAAACAAAGGAAAACAACATGGATTCCTACCTGCATCTTCAGTTGTTGTGTGAAAGAATATAAAAGAGAGAAGAAAAGAACCCAGTCTCCTGGAAATTTGGAGCTAAGTAATTGACATGAAGCTCTTCTTGGAGAGGGATAGCTAGCTAGACCATGTCAGGAAGAAGTGGCTTCTTTTAGTCCCGAAAATGATAGAATAGAATAGAAGCACAGGAACCATTCCAAGAGAGAACTGGATAGGAGAATAAATAGTGGTCAGATAGAAAGGGACAGGAAGATATCTTTTGGAGGATCTGACAGAGATAAGAAATTGGAGCTCCACAGTGATCATCCAGGCTGGATAATTTCTCTAGACTTCCTAAAACTGAGGATCTCTGTTCACTCTAGATGAGTTGTGCAGAAACATAGGATACCACTCTAAGGTACCTCAGAAGTATTGGTAAAGATTATGAAGTTCTGGGCAAAAAACAAATTACCTGAAACAAAGCAAGAACCTGATTACTTTAGGTGCACAGGTGGTGTTTTCATCACCTGTGAGGGTAAGGGATTCAGAAAAGAAAAAAAAAAGATTGGGAAGTGAACAGCTGGCTAAGAACATGGTGTCTGAAATGGGGTTTGGATTTCTGGACTGTGGCTTGAAATGCAAAAATGGTGGGCTGTTGGCCAGGGCTAGAGTGGCCCAACATATGGTAAAAACATATTTGCTTGGATTCTTACAAATCTGATCAATAGTTCTCTAAATTGAAAAAGAAGGGGGAAAAGAAAGAGAGAAAATTGCCAATGTAGAGACCAGCCAAGGCTGCAAGTTAGACCTAGGAAGAACAGCAGAAGAGAGGGCTAGTATTTCAGAAGATACAGCATCGGACTAGAAATTCAACCATGTCTTCAGGTATCTGCAAAGGCACAAATTCTAGATAACAAGCAGGATGAATTTAAAGAGCTTCACGTGAGGAAGGTAATTTTTCTTAGTAGATATTAATGAGAGTTGGTGAAATGGCACTCATGATTTGAATATAGCTCCTAAAGGGTATTTTTTTATTATTAAAAAAGAACAGAATAGAACAAAGGGGCAGTGGAATATCATTGTATAATAAAAAAGATATACTCACCTGAGGAAATCCAAGAACCTGAGGGAGGAAAAATTGGAGAACATTTCAATGAAACTCCATATGGAGAGAGACATAGAAGTGATATTGTCATTAGGATGTTAGAAGGGAGATAGCAAATTTGAAAGTCAAACAGCTTTGGGCTGAGGCAAAGGGGACTCAGAGATGCCTAGAGAAATATTTGATTATCCCTTAGGCTATAAAGAGAACATTCAGGTCTTTTCCCCTGACACTGGTAATTGGTGAAGGAGGTATAGTTGGAAACCAGCCCTTGGGCATATGTGATGGAGTGTATTATAAGTGAAGTTTGAGCATTTGGAAAATGAGAGAGAAAGAGGGAGAGGGAGACAGAGAAAGACCAATTAATGATGGTGCCTGTGAGAAACCTGAGTACTATGTTAGTGTGTTTTTCATGTGGGTATAAGTCAAGAAGCATATCTCTATGGGTATGTTTTGGTATTGATTTGGAGAGGGAGTACTTTGAGGGTATAATTCTAGGCTTGAGGGGAGGGAGGATTCTCAAAAGGATTGTGCTATTTCCTTGGATAAATCGTCATTTGGAGATCACAGTAGTGACTGAGAATCAAAGCAAAATGCATCTAGACAGAAATATCCTGCTTCAGCTAGACAGTGAAATTGAGACCACGTTGGGTCCTAATACTAATCCTTATATAACGATTCACTGTCTTGGGGATGCTGAAGATCCATTTCAAGACGTACCTATCTGATTGGTACAATTTTCAGTCAATCTATATAGACAGAAAAAGAGAGTCAGTATATAGAAAGAAGCCAGGGAACTCAGAATCTATGTATGAAGATGCACATGTGTATGGCGATGTCTGTGTCACATAACATAATATACAGAAGGATGGAATTAGATCCAGATTTGGGGAAGCAGGTTGTACATGTGGCCCAAGGGCATGATATTACAGTGATGAATAAATTCAACTATCTGGGCATTTGCCATGGTTCTCCAAAGCAAATCAGGGGATGGTTTTTTGACTTGCATTAATGACAATTTCATCCTTCATAAGGCAGAGAAAGCAATAAGGGGGAATGGTTATGCTGGACTTAACTTTTTCAAATCAGAAAAAAAAACAAAAAACTTCATCCTGAAGTCAAAATGACTAAAAGCTAGGGAGAGACATGGTGGCAGCAAGTAAATACTCCCATCATAAAATTCATGATGAAGGAGAGGAAAGCTAAGCAGAGACTAGATTCTTGATTCTGGTGAAGAGTTTGAAGTGTTCAAAAAGGTATAGAGAGAATGTTCTACCCCAACAGCCTAGGGGAGAATTGGACTGAGGTCACAGGATCATAGACTTAGAGCTAAAAGCAACCTTCACTCACCATTTTACAAATAAAGTAACTGAGGCTTGATGAGGTGAAATAATATGCTCAAGGTAGCAGATAAAGTGTGTCAGAAAGTTGATTCAAGCTCATAGCCTCTAACTTCCAATCCTAAAACATCTCTGTTTTAGCAACACATAACTTTCTTCAGAGTGAAACTGAAGACAGAGGCAAAAAGATTCCAATGAGAAAGAGGGAAAGAGATAAAGGTGGCTATATAGGATACTTATTGATTAACTCGGACTTTCACATGACTAAACAAGTAAGGCTAGAAATGCTGAAATCCAGAAAAATGAAGCTGATGCTAAATGGTAAGCATATGAGAGGAGGATAAAAAGAATAGGACTACTGCGGGGTATGAGGGATGACAATAATGTAGAATTGTGAGAGGACTGCACTGCTCAAGTCTTGTTTTGCTTTTGTTATTTTTTGAAAATTAATTTTTTTCAACCAACAAAAATCCATCTTCTCTCCCTCTCGCTTCCCTTGTCTCCCACTGAAAAAAAAAAAAGAAAACTTCCTTTGTAAACATGGATAGTGAAGCAAAACAAATTCTTGCACTGGTATTATTTAGAAAAATACATCTCAATCTTTACCCTGAATCCATTTCTTCTCTCAGGAGGTAGGTAGTATATTTCATCATGACTCCTCTGGAAATCATAGTTGGTCATTTTCACTGGTCAGAGTTTCTAAATCCTTTGAAGCTGTTTGTCTTTACAATGTTGGTATCATTGTATAAACACTTTTCTCCCCCCATCCCCTTTTGCTTTTTCTCCCTTGACACTTCATCAGTTCATAAAATTCTTTTCAGGCTTCTCTGAAACCATCCCAATGGTTGTTCCTCAAAGCATAATAGTATTCTAGAGTTCTGCCTTAGTTTCCAATTCTTTACCCCATCAAAAAGAGCTACTATTATTTTGTACATCCTTAGAGTTTGTTTTGCTTCATACTCCTTTCTTCTGCTCTTATTCTTATTTCTCCTTCTTCATTTCCCTACCATTTCTTTGTTGATTGAAATATATTCCTGAACTCAACTCTCCATGTGTATATTTCTCCTCTATAATTGAATCAGATGAGAATGTAGTTTGTGTCAACTTCTGTCATTCCCTCTGTCCTTTTTTTATATACTTCTACTTGTATACTTTGATCATTTGAGACAAATCTCCCTCAATCCTTCTTCTCTTTCACCTCCAATTGTATATCTCTTCCCCCTCTTCTTTTTATTATTAAAACACAAAAATTCCTCAAGTGCCCTCTCCTTAATTATATTTTCTCCATCACCCTTGATGTTTCTGGGGTTCTGGGAGGCACATGTTATCATCTCCATATATTGAAATCTAAACATAATATCCTTTTTAAGTTCCTTATGATAATTTGTTGATGCTTATCTTTTTGTTTCTCTTGATTTCCATATTTGCACTTTAAAGTTTCTCTACTGTTCTAATCTTTTCAAAAGGAATGCTTGGAATACTTTTATTTTAGTAAAATCCCATTTTCCCCTTTGTTGGATTATACTTTAGTTGTTATTCTTGACTGGAAGACTCCTTTGCCTTCTAGAACATTGGATTCTTACCATCTCAGCGGATCAACTAAACCATGTTGAGGGTAACTGACAAGCCCTAAACCTGTCAGTAAGTTAGGAGGATGTGTACCCTAAGCATGTAAAGATACCTCCAGCATGTGAAGACTTCTCTAAGTGGAATGGGCAGAAAAGAGCAGTTTATTAAAAGTCATAAAGGCAGCTAAAATAGATATCATGAGACATTTAGAGTTTGGTTAAACAATGAAGACTCCAAGGTCATCCACTGTATGCTGAGCTCTTATCAGTCACCATTTTTAAAAACTTCATTAATATTTCATTTTTCCCAATTATATATAAAAAGAATTTTTAACATTTGTTTTCTAACATTTTGAATTCTAAATTCTATTTTTCCTTGCCTTCCCCCAACCCAGATGGTAAGCAATTTGATGTAGGTTATACATGTGCTATCATGTAAAACACATTTCCATATTTATCATGTTGTGGACATAAAACACATACACAAACACACATACAAATACAAGTGAAAAAATAGTATGTTTCCATCTCCATTCAGACTTTATTGGTTCTGGTTATGAATAACATCTTTCATTATGAATTCTTTGGAGTGGTCTTGGTTCATTGTACTGTTGTTGGTAGTAGTTAAATCATTCACAGTTGATCAACCTAAAATACTGTCTTTAATAAATACAATGTTCTTTTGGTTCTGTTTCTTTCACTTTGTATCAGCTTATATAAATCTTCCTAGGTTTTTCTGAGCTCCTCTTGCTCATCATTTCTTATGCCACAGTAGTATTCTACTATAATCATATACCAAAACTTGTTTAGCCATACCCAATTAATGGACATTCTCTTGATTTCCAGTTGTCACTACCAAAAAATGCTGTTATAAGTGTTTTTGTACAAATAGATAATTTTCTTTTTTTTAATCTCTGGAATGTTGATATAGTAATGGTATTTCCAGATCTAAGTTTTAGAGTCCTTTGGGCACAGTTCCAAATTATTCTCCAGAATGGTTGGATTGGTTCACAACTCCCCCAGCAATGCATTGGTGTTCTAATTTTCCCACATCTTCTCTAATATTTATCATTTTCCTTTCTTATCATACTGGTTAATCTGATAAATGTGGGATGGTATTCAAAACTGTTTTAATTCACATTTTTCTAATTAATAGTGATGTGGAGCTTTCCTGATGACTATAGATAGCTTTGATTTCATTTGAAAATTACTCATATCCTTTAATGATTGATCATGTAATTGGGAATAACTTATATTTAATAAATTTGACTCAGTTCTCTATATATTTGAGAAATGAGATTCTTTGTCAGACACTTGCTGTAAAATTTATTTCCCAATTTTCTGTTTTCCTTCTAATCCTGGTTGCATTTGTTTTATTTGTACAAACCCTTTAAAATTTAATGTAATCAAAATTATTCATTTATATTCTATAATGCTCCCTACCTCTGTTTGGTCATAAATTCTACCTTTATCCATAAATATGACAGGTAAACATTCCATGATTCCCTAATTTGCTCATGGTACCTGTGTAAATCATGTACCCATTTTGACTTTATCTTAGTATATAGGATGTGAGATATTGATCTATACCTAATTCCTCCTGTACTTTTTTCCAATTACTTGGCAGTTTTTGTCAAATAGTGAGTTCTTGCTTGGACAATTGGGATCTTTGGATTTATGAAACATTAGATTACCATGGTCATTTACTCCTGTGTATTCTATATCTAATATGTTCCATTCATCTATCACTGTATTTCATCACAAATACCAGATTGTTTTGATGATTACTATTTAATATAGTTAGAGACCTAGGCCACCTTTCTTCACATTTTTTCCATTAGTTCTCTTGTTATTCTTAACCTTTTGGTCTTTGAGATGAATTTTGTTAATTTTTTTTCAAGCTCTATGAAATAATTCTTTGGTTGTTTGATTGTAATGGCATTGGATAAGTAAATTAATTTAGGTAGAATTGTCTTTTTTATTATATTAGCTTGACCTACCCATGGGCAATTAATGGTTTTCTAATTATTTAGATCTGATTTTGTGTGAAAAGTACTTTATAATTATGTTAATATAGTTCATGGGTTTGCCTTGGCAAGTAGACCCCTGGGCATTTTACATTGTCTACAGTTATTTTAAATGATATTTCTCTTTCTGTCTTTTGCTGCTGGACTTTATTAATAATATATAGAAATGCTAATGATTAATGTGGGCTTATTTTATACCCTCGGCAGTCATCTTTTTTAAATTCAAAGATATTTAGTTTTCTCAATTACATGTATTAACAATTCTCTATATACATTTTCTGAAATTATGAGATTCAAATTGTTTTCCTTCTTTTATTCTACACCCCTGTCAGAGATGGTAAGTAATTTGATATGGATTACACATGTATTATCACACAAAACTTACTTCCATTTTGTTCATTGTAGTAAGAAAATATAGAAATAAAATGAAAACCCCAGAATAAATCCACAGATAACCTAATGTGGAAGATAGTATGAGTTGATCTGCATCTGACTCTAGCAGTTCTTTCTCTGGAGATAGATAATATTCTTTGTCATAAATTCTTCAGAATTGTCCCAGATCATTGTAATACTAAGTCTTTCACAGTTGATTATCATACAATGTTCCTGTTACTGTGTACAATGATTCTTCCAGTTCTACTAATAGTGCTCTGCATCAACTCGTGGTTCTAGATTTTTTTCTGAAATCAACATGCTCATCATTTCTTATTGCACAATAGTATTCCATCATCAAGATATGCCACAATTTATTCAGTCATTCCTCAGTTGATGGACTTCCTCTCAATTTCTAATTCTTTGCCACCACAAAAGAGCTGCTGCAAATATTTGTGTGTAAGTAGGTTCTTTCTTCTTTCTTATGATCTCTTTGGTATACAGATTCAGGAGAGGATATTACAGAATCAGAAGGTATGCACATTTATAGCTCTTTGGGAATAATTCCAAATTGCCTTTCAGAATGGTTGGATTAGTTCATAATTCCACCAACAATGCATTAGTGTCCCAATTTTGCCACATCCCCTCCAACATCTTCACTTTCCTTTAATGTCATATTCACCAGTCTGATACCTCATTAATTGTCTAGATTTTTGTCTTGCCACTGAACTTTGATTTCTCTATGAGAGTGAGACAGGATTTTGTGCAACTCTGTCTCACTAAAATTCAACTCACATACAAGTCACAAAAGCATCCTTTCATGTCACTGACCATCATAAAATGAAGGACTAGCAACAATTTTTAGTTCTCAACTCCTTTATGTTGATGATTGCTAACTCATGTTAACTCTGGCTCTGTACAACTTGACTTCTTTCTTCATGATTGCTCTTAATATACATATATATATATTTTTTTTTAAATTAAAAAAAGCTGTTTTTAATATGTTTCTGAGTTTTCATTTTGAGGTTTCTTTCAGGAAGTGACCAATGGTTTCTTTCTATTTCAGCTTTGCTCCCTTTTTCTGAGAAGTTTCAGCAGTTTTCTTTTGTGATTTATTGAAAGGCTCACTTTTTCATCATAACTTTTTGGTAATGCAATGATACATTTTCTTTCATCTGTTTTCTAGGTCAGTTGTTTTTGCTATGAGCCACTTTAATTTTTCTTTTTCTCTTTTTCAGACTTCTGACTGTTTTAAAATTTCCTATTGAATCATAAAATCATTTACTAGTCTGTGGTCCCTTCTAATTTTTAGGGAGTTTGTTGCTTAGATATAATATTTTGCAACTCATGTGCCAATCAATCTCTTAATTCCCTTTATAATTCTTTCTTCCATAGTTCTTATTTTTCAAGTTTCTCTTCTAGAACTTATGTATAAAAAAACTCTTCTTTAATTCTTTTTCTTTCTGAACTCTTGCTTTTTCTCTTGTAGGAAGTCTATTTGAACATGTGCCTAAGTTATAGTTTAACTTGAGGCTTTGCTTGTACATGTTTTCAAGTCATTCCCTTTTTCTCAGTTTGTTTTTTTAAGTATTTGTTACCATAATAGCTTTTTATGATTGGATTTTTTGTTTGTTTACTTGTTCATTCCTTAAGCCTATTGACTATTTTTGGCCTTTATGATAGGGTTAGGCTTTGAGCCCTTTTAGAAGCAATATCTGGACTGGTCTTGCTGCTTTCTTGGAAATACTTAGTGTTGTTATCCCACAATTTCAGATATAGCTCGGACTTGGACCCTATAAAATTTCAGTGCTTTCAAAGTAGTCTGATGCAAGATGAAATCTCAATTTCATCCTTCTGGGTCTGAATTCTGAAAGTTCTTGACCTGGGTTTAGATTTGAGTGACATGCTTCTGGACTACTTTGTTTTGGAATTCTACTAGACTCCATTGGACTTGGTCACTATTAACCAGATAGACAGCTTTATTGGTTCAGAGAAGCAGAATTGCAGGCTCAACTTTGGTCTGGGATTCCTACTTTGGTTATTCAAGTAAATGTTTCAGACTAGGCTGGAAGATGGAGCTGAGATACTATTCTACTCCTGGAGTCAGCTTCACACAGATGCTACTTGCTTCTGAATTTGTTCCTGGACTGGTATACACACTATAGGGCCTGTGACTACTCTTCATCCTGGAATGTCCCTCCTGGGTGCAGATCTCTTCCTTAATCAGCTCTGGATTTGTGACCTGGAACTGGGTAGTAAGCAACCAAACTGCCAGTTGGCATCTATTCCTGTACCCTGCATAAGTTTGGGCTCCTCTTTGCTGCATTTGGAACCTCTTCTTGTTCCTATGCATAGTGTTTCCCTGTGTTGGAAGGCTCTGCTCAGCTGTTCCTGGCTTCATCCCCAGTGTCCATCGAGCTCTCTGTATGTCTCCTTATGCTAATCAGGACTTGGTCAGGGACATTTTCTAGATTTGTTTGGAGGTGTTGGGAGAAGGGTGGAATGGAGCTATATTTCTTTCTTCTATACCACCCTATTATCTCTACCTGTTTTTGCTTTTTTTTACATGAAAATTATCTTTGAATTAGAAAGGATAGAAATAAAATGGTGACCAGGAATCAAACTGAAAATAAATGGAGAGATGATAGAAGAGCACTCAGCTATCCTCAAAGATTTTAAATCACCAAGCACATTATATGAAGGAATTTACTATAGGAAAGAGGAGCAAGAATCATGATTACCTCCATTCCATGCCCAGTATAGTTAATGATTCAAGGTTGAGGCTTGAGAGAGACATTTAGGTTGGATATATGAAAATCATCTGAAGAGGTCACCAAGAAAGCAAGTGGAGATGGTCCAGAACAGTTCCTTAATGTGGACCTACACATATATGGTATAATATGGATGATGATTCAGCAAAGAAGACTGTGATGAGTGATCAGATAGGTTAGAAGAGAACCTCAAGTAAGTGAAATCCATGAAAATCCATAGGGGAAGGGGGAATCTATTTAGAAGAAGGAAATAAATAATGTTAAATGTAGAAGTGAAGAAGAAATAATAATAACAAAACATGACATAATAATATAATAACAAAAATAACCCTAGACAGAATTTAAGAGATCATTGGTAATTTTGAAAAGAGTAGATTTTGTTAGGTAAAGATATTATATGCTCTATTGTAAAGAAATGAAGAGTTAAAAACATGAGAGGAAATAGATATGGTCACCTTTTTCTAGGAGATAAAGGAGGGGACATATAGGATGATAGATTGAAGGGATGATAGGGTCTAGTTAAGATTTCTTTTTTAAACTCTTACCTTTGGTCTTGGAATCAATATTGTGTATTGGTTCCAAGACAGGAGAGTGTAAGGGCTAAGCAATGGAGGTTAAGTGATTTACCCAGGGTCACATAGCTGGAAAGTGTCTAAGACCTCCTGTCTCTAGGCTTCACTCTCAAACCACTGAGCCACCTAACTATCCCTCAAGATTTTTTTTAAGCATAAGGATGATTTGGGCATGTTTCAAGGTAGTAAGGAAGGAGCCAATAAATAGGAAGAGACAGAAGATTAGAGAGAGAGAAAGAGAGAGAATCCTATTGAAGTTATTACTCCCTTTTCTAATACAAATCAGAAGTCCTCTGCTTTTTGGTAAATAATTACATAAACTAATTGTAAACCTTGAAATTTCTTAGACATGCAAAGTCCTTGGCAAACTTTAACACATTATATAAATGTTAGCTATTTTATTATGATCTTAAAGAGTTATTGCCACCCAAAAATATATCACATTGCAACCAATCTAGTGGTGATCCTCTTTAAATTGAGCTAGGCTGGTCACAAAATATCATAGAAGAGTAATGTTGGAAGGCATCTTAGAAATCATCTACCCTAAAATTCCCCTCAGAGCACAACTAAATATTCTATTGATGGGCAGTGAAGTGACTTGGTGGATTGGGAACCAAGCCCAGAGATAGGAGGTACTGGGTTCAAATATGACCTCAGATATTTCCTAGCTGTGTTACCCTGGGCAAATCACTTAACCCCCATTGCCTAGCCCTTATCACTCTTCTGCCTTGGGAACAATATGCAATATTGATTCCAAGTTGTAGTGAACTTTTGTCCAACCTTTATATTTTAAAGATAAGGAACTAAGACCACTGAAGGTCAATTGACTGGGGGAAGCTAGATGGCTCTGTGGATTGAGAGTCAGGCTTCAGACAACCTAGCTGTGTGTCTCTTAACCCCCATTGCCTAACCCTTACAGATCTTCTGCCTTAGAACCAATATGTAGTATTGATTCTAAGATGGAAGATAAGAGTTTTAAAAAAAAAAAAGATGGTCAATTGACTTACCAAAGCTAACAAAGATAGTAGTGATTAGTGGAATTTCTAGTTCCAAATCCAGTGTTTAGCCTTTTATACCACATTCCATATGTGTACTTTAATGTAAAGTCATTTTGAGCTCCATTATATTTTTATTTCAATTATTTGAGGTTTTCCTATTCTTTAGTATAGTTCAGTACAGTGGTTTCACTGTTGTCAGAAACTGGACTTCCAATGAAGATTAGCCACACAATTTAATTCAATTAAAGAGTGTTTCTAAATTGTTTCTTATCTTTTAGGCACTGTGCTAGGTGCTAGGATTACAAAGGAAAAAAAAGAAAGAAAAATAGTGTATGATCTCATACACACATAGTTTTTTACTTGGGAAGTGGGACTAGTGGTCCATTTATTACTAACTAAGTAAGAGATTTATTCCTCTGTCAGAAAAAAACAAAAAACAAAATTCTGGTCTATAACTTAAGGAGATACATCAGGACACTGAAAGATTCAATGACTTTCTCAATGACAACAACACTATTTTAGTTCCATTCCCTCAACTAGGAAAGAATCTTTGAGTGAATGAAATAGTGAAAACTGAGGCTGAACAGGACCTATACAAGTCTTTGAACCAATCAAAATCATTGTGTAAGAAAGTTGTCACCCTCTAAGGAATTTGTCAGAAAGGAAGAAGTTACGTTTAGAAGCATTGGGAAAAAGTCAGAGGGTCCAGATTTGAGAGTTTGGAGAAAGTGCTGTATTTTTAGTATACTTGAGATTTGAGCAAAGAGAGTACTGAGTTGTGACAGAAAGAAGATAATGAAGAAAGTCATTGACTTTGCTGGCACCTGGGAGCAAAAGATCTGAGCAGAGGGAATTCCCAAGCAAAGGTCAATTCTTTCCCCAATTTCCCTTTCTAATGCCTGCCTTTACATAGACACTGTGATCTAATCCTATTTTTATTACACAAATATTTCCAGTAAACTGAATTTTGACTCCATCTCAGAGACCAGGAGTTAACTACATAAAATGATATGTGTAATGTTAGGCAGAGAAGCAAAATTTCACTTAGGTGTTAAGAATTTTTCTAACTTAGGGCTTGGTAGTCTTGACTGAACTCGGAACTTTATTATCTAAAATAAACTTTGTAAAACTGAAAGTCTGAGAGGATGGGCTGTTGAAGAATTCATGAAAACTAAAAACAAACCCGAAGCATACTAGGATGCATTTAAAATTGGCTTTCTAAAAGCACAAGCATTAATAAAATAAAACCCCAAAGATTCCTTAAGATAAACACAAGTTTTTTCCTCCTTGCTTTCTTGCTACTTGGTATTTATTTGCTATTAACTAAGAGGAACCAAGTGGACATTATCTTGTCTCCTCAACTAAAAATGAACTAATTATTGTAATCAGGTGTTACTAAGTAGGACTTGAACCTAAGTCTTTAAAGCCAGACCCTCTATCCACTGTCCAGCCTACCGCTTGTCCTTCAATGTAGGTGGGCTATTTAAAATGAGTAGTGATTTTTGAGCTCTGCAGTTAACCAAATGACTATTGGATTTTATTGTTAAAATCTGATTCTCTTGTCAAAAGTTTAATTAATATATAAAGTTGGTCTCACAATGGGATATTCCCTATATAAGTTCTCCTCTGCTGCTGCATTGTAGGTGGAGGTAATCCTAGGTCTTGAAGCATTAACTTTGGCAGATTCTCTCAAGCCAGAATGCTTTCTAGTGTCATCCAGTAATGGACTGTGTATCTTTCTACCAGAGACCAAGTAACCACATTTGGAGAAGCTCATCACCAGTTTGGCCACAGATTCATGAATTTCTTTGCCACAAGAGCTCTTACTCTTAAGTGATAAAGAATTGCAACCTAGCTTACTAAAGACAGGACCTAAAACCAGAAATCACAAATCCATCATGAGGGAAGGAATTAACTACAGATTTTTATTTATGATCTGGTAAATTGAGATGTGTCTACTTAAAACTCATTTCTCTTATTTTTGTTTGTTTGTTTTTACTTGGAGACAGGAAGATAAGGAATCAACTCTCACCTCACATACTTACTACCTGGGCGATCATGTGCAAAATTACTTAATCTTTCTCAGCCTCATCTACAAAATGGGAACAATAGTAGTAAATTTAGGAGAATGGACTTGGATTTAGTAAGGACCTTAGAGGTTATCTAATCTAACCTCATCATCTTAGAGTTCAGTAAAATTGTGCCCTGCAGAGAGACCTACCTCACAGGGTGGTGGGAGATCAAATCATAGAAGATATGTAAAGCACCCTGCAAACCCTAAAGCATGATATGGCTAAGCTATGTGGCAAACTTGTAGAAGGATATGGCAGGATCATTGTAGGGATTGTAAAAACTGATGAAGTCACAGAGCCATTTCAGTGTTATTATCATTTGTAAGTGACTTGTCCAATTAAATTGTGTCTAGGAAAATGGATAGATAGTCAGCTGGGAGCTAAGAAGACTTGGGTTCAAAGCCATCTCAGACACATATTGGCTTTCTAAATCTAGAAAAGTTACTTAATTTCTCTGTCTCTAACTATTAGATGAAGAAAAGACATCAACTTACACCTGGGGAATTTAATCATCAGCCATTTAGTCAACAGGCATTTGTTAAGTACTCACTATGTGCTAGTGACACAAATACAAGCAGAAAGACAGTCCCTGCCCTCAAGTAGCTGACATTCAAATGGGGGGAAGGGACAACACACAACAAAAGAAGCTGAAAAGGACAGTGGGGAACTAAAGATACATGACAAGCAGAGAAAGGGACCATGGTAGAGAAAGCATGGAGGACACTTTGGAGAGGAATGACACATGGCTGGCTTGGACACACTCTTTTTTTTTTCTTACTTGGTTTATTATTACAGTACATATATGTTCTTGCTATACTGATTTGGAAACATAAACCAGGATTCTGAGAAATCCTGGGTAAATAACTTTTTGTCCAAAAGTAGAGGAGAACCATGCCAAAGAGTGTTCAAATTGAGCATACCCTACGACCCAGCCACCCAACCAATAGGTCTGTGCCCAGAAGAGAACAAAAATAGGGACACTCTTAAAAATATTTCTAAGAGCTCTTTTTGTGGTGGCAAAGAACTGGAAACTGAGGGATGTTGGACACACTCTTTTTTAATGGAGGTTCTGAGAGGAGACATCCAATAATAGGGAAAGGCTACAGGGCTGGAGGATACTTCCAATGTATTAATTCCAGTGCTATTGGGAGCTTCCAGGATGAAGAAGTTTCTGAGGCATGGTAGAGGAAGTCTCAATTATGAGGAATGAGTCCATTATTGAAATGAAGTCACAAATCTAGTCTCTACTCTTATCCTTATATAAGATAATATTTAGAACAGTACCCAGCTAACTCTTTTTCTCCCTGCCCTCCCCCTATTAGAAAGGGCATCTTTTGATAAAAAAAAGTATATATAAAACTAGGTTATGATTATTATATTGATCAGTTCTTTCTCTGGAGGTGGACATATACAGTCATTCTTCAAGCAATATTTCTATTACTGTATATAATGTTTTCTTGCTTCTGCTCTTTTCACTCTTCTTAATTTCATGAAGGTCTTTCTATGTTTTTCCTAAATTAACCTGTTCATCATTTCTTATGGCAAAGCAGTATTATTCCATCATAATCATATGGCATTGTAATTTAAAGAGCCTCTTTTAATAAAGGATTCATAACCAGCAGTACCATTGTTGGGTCTATTTCCCAAGGTGATCAAGGTAAAAGGAAAAGAACCTATATATTCTTAAATATTTATAGCACCTCTCTTTGTGGTGGCAAAGAACTATACCCATCAGTTGGGAAATGGCTGAACAAAGGGTGGAATACTACTGTGCCATAAGAAATGACAAGGAGGTTATTTAAAAACCAAACCAAACCATGAACATGAAATTTTGAAGAGTGAAATAAAGAGAACCAAGAAAACATTATATACAGCAACAGAACTAATGTTTAAAGAATAACTGGTGAATAACATCCATAGAGAGATCAATTCTTTAATAGATAAATAGAATAAATAGAAACATGCAAGACATTCCTTCTCTGAAAGATCAGTTTTTTAACTGATAAATATAAACACGTAAGACATAGTATATAATTTTTTTTGGTCAAATGATTCCTTCTCTCAAAGATCAGTTCTTTAACTGATATAGAAACATGCAAGACATAGTATTTTTTTTTTGTCAAATGATTCCTTCTCTGAAAGATCAGTTCTTTATTTTTTTTTGGTCAAATGATTCCTTCTCTGAAAGATCAATTTTTTAACTGATAAATAGAAACATACAAGACATAGTATATAATTTTTTTTGGGTCAAATGATTCCTTCTCTCAAAGATCAGTTCTCTAACTGATATAGAAACATGCAAGACATAATATTTTTTTTTTTGTCAAATGATTCCTTCTCTGAAAGATCAGTTCTTTATTTTTTTTTTGGTCAAATGATTCCTTCTCTGAAAGATCAATTTTTTAACTGATAAATAGAAACATACAAGACATAGTATATAATTTTTTATGATCAAATGATTCCTTTTGTGAAAAATCATTTTTAACTGATCAATAGAAACATGCAAAGCATAGTATATAATTTTTTTTTGGTCAAATGATTCCTTCTCTGAAAAGTCAGTTCTTTAACTGATAAATAGAAACATGCAAAACCTAGTATATAATTTTTTGTTATTGTTCAAATGATGCTGTCTCTGATGTGGGGAGGGGGATATATGGGAATTTTGATGTTGCCAACAAACAAATCAATTTTTTAAAAGAGATCTTAGATTTAAAGATAGACAGTATCTTAGAGGTAAAAAAAAGGAAAAAAAAGGTTCAATCCCTTCATTTTACAGAGGAGGAAAATGAAATTCATGGAAGTTAAAATCACTAGCCCAGGATCACCCAACAAGTGAGAATCTGAAACTACATTTGAACTCTACTCTCCCTGATCCAGAGTCTCCTGCTTTAGCCACTGCGGTATGCTCATGATTTCCTTCTAAAAAGTGGCACAAGCTTTAAGATTCCACGGAAGGAGCCTTGCAGTGGTCATCTAGGCAGAAAAAAGGCAAAGGGCAAACTCAGAGTTTTGAAAAAAGGAAACTGGCCTTGATTACTTTAGCATTATTGCCCAGTTTGCATTCAGATGTAGATCTCGACATTCCCTTCATAATTAAAAAATGTCTGTGAAATGAGTAATAAAAGGATTAAGTAAAACCTGAAGTTTCCACTCACAGCCAGGACTTTTTTTAAAATTTTTTTAATATTCATGAATGACATTTATTTTTCAGTAAGTTGAGATCTCCTTATTTCTTGCACAAAATGTAGAAAAAGCCTTCCCCAGGAACAAAAACATAAGGGCAAAAGGGAAAGGAAGGGAAAAATCATGATGGGAAAGAACAAGCAGAGAGGCCCTGCAAAAATTATTATTGTATTGGAAATGTAGGCACTGATTTCTTCCAGAGAGCAACAGCTCCCCCACCGAATTGAAGGCTGCCAGGGAAACTGCACATGAATAAAGCCGGGGAAAAAAGGGAAAAAGGAATTGGATGGCCAGCATTTGCTAGGATTGTAGCTGTAGCAATTTCAAGCCCACCACAGTCTCCTTCCCCTCCCCCAGGCCCTTCACTCCCACATTCACACACACATTCGGGTAGAGCCCACCTGTTCTTTCCTTCTCTCAGGTCAGCCTTATCTGTCTAGCGCTGTGCATCAGCTTGTCTGTGCCAGATGTAGGAAACAGTGTCTAAGGTACTATTAGGCATTTCTGCCTTAGACAGATCTGTCTGTAGGTAATAGATTTGCCTCCGGGGTAAAATGACTTAAAAATCCGAAAGAAAAATCCAGCAAAACTATCAATAGTGGTCGTTTCCCCCTACTTCCGCTGGCCCCTCAAAAACAAACAGAGAGAAAAGTCCAGAATTTTTAAATTCTAGTTTAACTCCTCCAATCTCTTCTGTCCAAATTCTCCTGCTGCCTTCCATTATCCCACAGATAATTAGCTACTTCTGAATGATACAGCTTACTTGACAATGTAGATTAGCAGTCGTTCTCTTGTACCCGATGAATACACTCTTTTTTAGCCAACTCTGGCTTTGAGGAGATGGTCAAAGGCTGCCGGGGGGGAAAAAAAAAAGATGGAACCCCCTCCCCTTTCCCCCCAGTGTTTCTAAATCAAAATGGAAGATCCCAACTGGAATTTCCTTTGAATGCTTTGATAAAGGATAGACTTCTCCTTAGTATCCTAGGATCAACATTCACATTTCTAATACTCTTCTCTGTGTCTGTCTAGCTGTAGTTCAACCTATTTCCCAGTAAAGACCCAGATTCTAGCAAGCATGGTCTATTGAAAATGGTGCTAGATTTGAAATCTGGCAGACCTAGCTTCAAACACTGTTTCAGATATTTTCTAGTTACATGGCAAGTTGTTTTTCCTCTCAGCCTCAGTTTTCATCTCTGTAAAATGAGAAAGGTTAGGCATCCTATGATGACCAAAAAAATAAAGTTTAGTAAAATCGTGGGTGTCTTGATCTATTTAATCAGGCTATTCAATTAAGTGGAATTTTTCTTTCCATTTTTCTTTGAGGAGAAAAAGGTAAACAGCACCATAGTATACTGGATATAACACTGGCTCTGAGATCAGGGGATATGATTTGAAATCTCGCCTCTAACACTTATAACAGCTATAACTTTGGGCAAGTGACTTGATTTCCCTTAAAGTCTTCATTTGAAAAATAAAGAGTTGAAATAAATAACCTCTGAGGTCTCTTCTAACTCTAAATCAATGTTCCTATGACAAGAAAGTCAATTGTTATATGGAAGTATCTTGGAGTGAACAGAGATATTGCCCAATCTTCTAAACCTTCCTTCATTTATATCTATGAGAGCAGGGTTTGGGAAAAGGTAAATCAGGTGATTGTGTATAGTGTGGTTCCAAGAGTATCTAGGACCTTATTGCTACTAACTCCCACATTCCTTCCCAAACATCTCCTCCATCATTCCAATTATTCCACAATTAGGGATTCATTCTTTGGCTATTGAAGGATTCTTGTCTCCATAAGTATTATATTTTTAAAAAGTATAATCAGACTCTGGTACACATGTTTGCTAAGATGGTGTCTCTATGTGGAGAATCCTAAAGAGTTGTTTCCAGGGGAATTATCATGTTTGGAGAATGTGTTGACATTCTGTAACTGGTTCTAATTGGCTTACCACATGGCTGAAAAGAACATTTTTTGTGTAAATGGAACTATTATGGTTATCAAAGGAGTCTGAATCATCTCTAGTTTTCTCTTTGCTGCATATATGTGTGTGGGAGTAAAGTGATTTCTTTCCTAATGGTCTCTAGTGAGACCATGCAGTATGGCAGTCACCCTAAGAGCCTCTTTTTCTTCTCTGAGAAGTCCTTAGAAATGGAACTTCTTTGAACTTTTCTTTTATCATTTTTTATTCCAGGGTAGAAAATGAAATCTCTGATTTTTGGAGTTCCAAAAGCTGGGATTGTCAGCCACAGAAATCTGGAAGTCCAAGAATATAGATAGAATAAGCACTGTAGTCAATCCAACATCAATGTCAGAGGTAGTGATAGGTGTTTTTACCTCAGACAGATATGATTGCAGGTAATAGATTTGTCTCTGTAGTAAAATGACTTAAAAATCTAGAAGAAATACCCAGCAAAACCAAGAGTGCTCATTTCCCCCATCTTCATTAGAACAACCATCTGGTCTTAAGGATTTCTTCTCAGTGGAAACTGTCACTGATGCCACATTTAGACAAGAACCTTGTAGAACCAGTGCTTTGTAGGAACTGGGCTATTTTCCAGTCTAATCTCCTTTTCCCTGACCAAGGTAATATAGGGTGGATTATGACCCATCTTTGGATGTCAGGGGAAATGTTTGCATTTTTATTCTTGTTATATATTTGAAGAAAATATCTAGTTGTATAAACCAATAGATGTTAAATGAAATTGGAGAGAATGAGCTGGTAGGGACTTAAGCAAATAGTAGGGGGGAAAGAAACCCCAAACCTTTAGGTACCCAAAAGCAGTGATGGGGAATTGTAACAAGCTCTTGAGAAAGTAAGACAACAGTTTTTATCTTACATAAATATCTCTGAGAGAAGTAGTGTAGAACTTAAACTGTACTAGTTAATACCATCTCAGGAATACATTTATCCTATTGCTATTTCCAACCCAAACCGTTACCTGGAAGCTAGACCCTGCAGGATTGTAACAAGCTAGGTGCCAGGAGGAGGGGAAGGCGCCGAGTATAAGCTCTGCCTGCTTCATATTTTTTCCTAGGGCCAACACTGTCTACTGTATCCTTTAATCATCATTGAGCTTCATAATAATAACCTGGAGACAGTGAATCATCAAAGATTAAATTCTATGCGGCAAGCTGTAATTATTAAACAGGACCCTGTACAGATACTTTTAAGAGAGATTGTCAACAAAAGTTTAAACGAGGAAAAAAATAGAAAAAAAGAAGAGATGGGAGTTTTCTGGCTAAACTTTAGTTAATCACAAACCAATTTACCAGGACCACCACATCCTAATTAATCAAGCCTTCAGTGTTTTTAGTTAGTGCCGTTTATCCTTGTCACCAACACCAAGGATCTGTGTTCTCTGCATTGCAGAATGGGGAGGGCTTCCAGTGAGGAGACCTCAAGTTGTTAACAAGATAAAAGAATCTTATCTATTCTCAAAGGTCATATATAAATAAAGTCATAGATACATGGCCTTTAATACATTTTAAAATTCTTTTGTGAAGTCAACTTATATGCAGGGCACTGGTATTAGGTGCTGAGGATTTGATAAAAATGACTCATACCAGATTGCATTTGACTGGAGGTGGGGGAGAGCAAGGACATATAGGATATGAACACAAATAAATATAATACAAAGTACGGGGAGATGGTGGCCAAAGAAGGTCAAGTAAAGGTTCTTTAGGCGTATTTGAGAAGAGGGAAAATACTTTCATCTTGAGTTGGGGATCAAAGGAAATTAGGGGAGTAGGTCACTCAGAGGAGGGAGCATAAAACCTGGAAGGGTTGTACATATTCAGAAAGACAGAATCAAGGAGGGAATATAACCCCTAAGCAAGACAGGCATGGTGTGAGGGAAAGGGCAAAGGGAAAGGAGATAGGAGGAATTCAGAAAACTGTGTGTTTTCTGACTTGACTAGTCTAGAGACTGTAAAGGTGAGTGAGTAGAAGTAAGGTTGGATATTTGGATCCGCAACCCAGTAGAAGAATCTGTGGCCTTAAATACTTCTTAGCTGTGTCACCCTGATCATTTCACTTAACCCCCATTACCTAGCCCTTACTGTTCTGTCTTGTAACCAATAAATGGTCTTGATTCTAAGACAGAAGTAAGGGTTTTTATTTTTAGGGTTTTTTTAGAGGAAGAAGTAGATTAGTAAACTTGCATTCTATCTAAATGTCAATAGGGAGCTGCTGATATTTTTGAGTAGAAGAATGAAATTGTCAGAAATGCACCTCAGGAAGGCTATTGTGGCAACATCATGTGAAGAATGAATGGGAGAGAGGAGAGATAGGAGACAGGCAGAGCAATCATGAAGCTTCTGTAAGTCTTGTTGTGAGGAGATAAAGGCCAGAAACAGGGTGGAGACATTGAAAGATCAAATTGACAATTTATTGAATATTGTAAGGGGTGAGAGAAAAGAATTAAAGATTACTTTCAAGTCTCAAATCTGAAATATAGTGAGGAAAGTGAGACTTTCAATAGGAAATGTGATGGATAGAGGAGAGGCAGATCGAGTTGGGAAAACGAGTTCAGTTTTGTACTTGAGTTTGTGATGCTCGCAGCAAGCCCATATGAGAGTGGAGTTGAGGAGCAAGAAAGACGAGGCTGGATAAAAGATTTGGTAAGAATATTTTAGAGATATCATTGAACTTCTGGTTACTGAATAGATTTTCAGTGTTCAGAGAGAAAAGGAACTGAGGACAGAGCCTTGGGAAACACTGTGATACAGTAGAAAGAACTTTGTCTTTGTAGTCAGAGGACTTGAGATCACATCTCATATCTAACACTTACTGGCTGTGTAGCCTTGAGTAAATCACTAACCTTCTTTGGCCTTCACATTCTCATCTATGAAATGAGAAGGTTGAGCAAGATGACTTCTGAAGTTTTTTCCAGCTATGGATCTGAGATCCATAATTAAGGGTCTAGGAAGGGATGATGAAACATTAAAGAGAAAGAAAAAATTAAGTCAGAGAAATAGAGGATCTAACATGAAAGTTATAGGAGGAGAGACTTTTCAGAAAGGAAGGATACCCAAAAGTGTTGAAAGCAGCAAAAAGATGAATAAAATGAATGAATTTTTAAAAAGCATTTATTTGCTTTACTTTGTGTCAAGCATTGTGCTCTGTTGGGGATAAAAATGGAGACTGTCTTTGTCCTCCAGGAGCTTACATTCTAATAAAGAAAGATCCTGAAGAAAGAGGAAGGGTCCTTTGGTTTGAGAAGTCATGGAGAGTGGAGCCATGGAGGAGTTGTTTGACAGTGTTCCAACAGCAGTGACTGTCTTGATTTAATTTTGATTCCAGATCTTAAGAATCTGTGGAGTGAAGGGGAGGTAGGATGCCAGAAAGATCACAGAGATTAGATATAGTAGGTTATGGGAATTTCAATGGCTAATGGACTAAGAGGCCAAAGTAGTTATAGGGCCATTGAAATGAAGAGTTGTCACTAGACATAAGTTGGGGTTTGAGTCAGTAGGTAAACTAACAAATAGTTGTACAATATGGCACAAATATATAAACTTCAGTGGATAAATGGTTAGCAGAGAGAGTCTAGAAGGCATGGAAGAGTTAGGAACATTTTAATTTCTCTTGGCCTTTTGTGTTGGGTCCATCAGAGAAGGAGTGATAAGCACTACAAGGATAGTGAGTAGTAGGAGCAAAGTATCTTCAGGAGATAGCCAGGTTTCAATGAATTGCAAGAAATGAAAGGGGTATGAGTAGAAGTGGTTTAAGGGGAAGAGGAAATTGTTGCAGAGGAAATGGAGATCACAGACTATTTTGGGCTGAGGAGGGTTAGATTGAGCTGAATTCAGGTGAAAATGCATGGAGAGGTAGTAGCAGAGGTTCTGTACCTCCTTCCCACCTCGATCTACAAGACTGAATAATAATAGCTGACATTTATATAGTGCTTGAAGATTTACAAAGTTCTTTACATACATTATCTCATTTGATCACTTTCAAACTTATTTGAGTCAGAAGGATTCAGGGAGCAGGAGATTAACTATAGATCAGGGGGGAAATAAGCAACAGAGGGCTGATGGTAATGTTGGGCAGGTACATCCTGTGGCGAAGATAGCCTCTGCTGTTTTGTTTTTACAGTTCCTATCTGCAAATAAAGCCCCTTCAGCTGATCAGAGTGGCAGATGGGAGGGATGACAGTCAGAGCCTAGGGCAAGCAGCATGACATGTGCCCTTAAATCAACTTTGTAATTCATGATGTGAAAATAATACAGAAAGTAATTAAGACAAATTTAGATGAGCAGGAGAAACTCTGGGACACTATTTCCCAACCCATGGTAAAGAGAGAGAGAGAGAGACAGAGACAGAGACAATGAGAGAGAGAGAGAGAGTGACAGAGAGAGAGACAGAGAGACAGAGAGACAGAGAGACAGAGACAGAGAGACAGAGACAGAGACAGAGAGACAGAGACAGAGACAGAGACAATGAGAGAGAGAGAGAGAGAGAGAGAGACAGAGACAGAGAGAGAGAGAAACAACAGAGAGACAGAGACAGAGAGAGAATGTGAATGTGTGATCAGACAGGACCTCACCTGGTATATGACTGCAGGGAGTATAGTAGAAAAAGAAGGATGTGTCAGCCATCTGGTAGTTGAATATTTTAAGTATTCTTGTTACTATGTCCTAAGTTCAGTTTCTTCTACACTTATGGTGTTCAAGTGCTGTGAAAATAAAAACACAACAAAAAAATTTAAATATTCAAGCTTTTAGAATCACTATTTAAAATTCTTGCCCTTTTAAAATTTCATTGTCCTCCGAAAAAGTCCTAACTGCCCTGCTCTAGTTATAGCTTTATCAATAGTAATGGCACGAGACTTTCTTAGAACATTAGCTTTCTTCAAGTAGCTTTCTTCTTTTCATTCAATCAGTCAGTGCTCATTTGTTGAAAACTTACATACATGATGAAACAATATAAATGGAAAGCAATTTCAGAGGGAAGACAATAATAACAGGTTGGAATGGGGGGGGCAAAGGAATGAGGAAGGGGAAGGCTTCTTGTAAAAAATAGGCTTTGATTTGTCTTGAAGGATGTCAGGAAAGAGGCAGAGATGAGAAGGGAGATAAGACAGCCAGTGAAAGGCACAGATTTGGGAGCTATAGTATTGTATGTGGGGAATAATAGGAAGAATGTTAGTTCAGCTGAATTTCCAATATACAGGAAGATGTAAAGTATAAGAAGACTGTCAATGAAGGAAAGGGCCAAGTAGAGAAAGTCTCTGAAATTTAACAGAAGATTTTATATTTGGGCCATGATAGTCTAGAGGTATGGATAAAAAGATGACATGGTAATCTTTAATTGGATAAAAAAAAAAGTCATGTTCAAACCTGTGTTTTAAGAGAGTGAGGAGAAAACTGATTTTAGCTCAAACTGTCAGCATATTCTCCCTCTTAAAATTACCTTGTATTACATTGCATCTGATTTTTACTTACTCATATATATGTCTATATACATTATATTGTATGTTCTTCTAGTAGATTATAACCTCCTTGAGAGTATAGACTATTTTATTTTATGAAATTGTATCCTATTGTCTAGACCAGTACTTCATACATGGTAGGTTCTTAAAAAGAAATGTAATTATATATTTTCTGTTTTATGAGCTACTGGGAATCTCTGGATTTTCTGTGAGGGGGGTAGAGAGTATATAATATGCATAGTTAACTTTAGAACTTATAAGAATTGGAAATCTTTTATTTATATCTGTAGAAACCAAAAAACAAGGTATTTTGGAGAATTCATGGAAGCAACTATGGATGGAGTCAAAATGAATTAAAGAGTGATTTGGGAAAGAGGGGGATACTACTAATATTGAACCCAGGCTAGGATAGCCCAGATGCTCAAGTTCTAAGCCATAGTTATATTTTTAATTTGTTTTATTATAGCCACTGTGTATATTACTCTCCTAGTTCTGCCTTCTTCACTCAATTCATATCGTAAATTGTTCTGAATTCCTCGAGTCTTATGATACAATCGCATTTCATTATATTTACACACCAAAATATGTTCAACTTTTCCCATTTTTTTCCAATTTGTCAGGAATCACAAAACTGCTGTGGTGAATATTTGGGACCTTTCCATTTTTTACTTTAGTTGTATAAGCAATTAGTACCATTGCTTGGTCAAAGAGACCAAGAAACCATTTAGTGACTTTTCTTCCATAGTTTAAAATTGTTTTCTAGAATAAAAAAGTCACGGCTGCATGAACAGAATATGAGTGGGTCTGTTCCAACAGCCCCTCCAGCATGTTTTTGTCTCATCACCTTTGTCAATTTGATTGGTGAGAGGTGAAACCTCAGTTATTTTATTTTACATTTCTCTTATTATT